>NC_090778.1:18060000-18135000 GCF_040054535.1 Antennarius striatus
ATAGGAAAATCTTTAAGACATTTTGCGTTTCATTCAAGAGGCTTCTTCAGTTCTGGACAGCTGATCACTGTATTATTTTCTACATCAGTGTTTTGGTACTTCTTTTCTTCTTCATTCCTCCGATTGGTCCAGATGTAGATATCCCAAATTGATTGATAAAATGAAAAATAAAAATTGTATTCTTTACTTTGTAATAATTTACTTTATAATATTCCGTAATGAATAAATAAATAGGTGATTGCATGAATGAGCAATTGCCAAACGAACAGAAAGTTTTTTATCGCCTAACATTTTAGTACTGTATATACAAAGGAAAACATAAAAATCAGGGTTCAAGTGTGATGATTGAAAATATGAAGTTGATGTCATGAATTAGTCCCTCTGGAAATATATGCCTGCTCTTGATGGAGTGAGTGATGAGGGGATTTGGATAATTCCAGCCTGGGTAGATACATGCTCGACACACTTCTGCCTACACATACAGTAGGTAAGCTGCACAGCAGCTCTTTAATCCACTCATGTATGGCCTTTTAGAAATCCAGATAATACATGTAATGAAGAAGATAATCCTCAGTAACGACCAAATTAACACATCGGTGATTTTCATACACATGCAAACTTATATCATGCACACACGCACACATGCAGACTTGTGTGCCCTTGTGTGTATTTGATTTCAGAATCAAATTTTATTATAACTAGTCTATTTTTTGTTCTTCATACTGTGTATTTGTGTAGTTGTGTCTGCTGCTACTTTGAAAAATTACTGTTGTAGTTTGGTGGCAGATTCTATCCAAAGCCCATGTATCCTTCAGCGCTGTTATCACCCACCACATGAGACTCTTTATAGTGGCTCTACAAAGCCTGTCATATTTTACCATCTCTCATAGATATTTTTGCTTTGTTATCACACTTCTTGCACCGTGGTCTGCCATTTGTTTTGCCTTTGCAAGATTTACCCTGTGTTTCTCTTCGTGACTCTGATGTCCCAGCTATCAGTAGCAAATATGTGGCAAAGCTTTGCATCAATAAGCATTTTGTGCTGCTCTCCAGTGGAAAGGGAAAGGGAATATGCTGTATATATACAGAAGATATACTGTATGTATATACTGTATATGTACACACACACACACACACACACACACACTCACACACACACACACACACACACACAAACATAGACAGTTACTTTTATCTTTCACAGCATGCAACCAAGCTTTGGTTCTGCTGCCCTAGAAAGATGCATATCACAATTGATACATTACACTTTTCTGCTGATTTTATGTTGCACAGCATGGATGAGATAGGACATTTCCTCAGGTGGTAAAGAGGAAACTATAACAACAATAATAATAAATTATTATATTTGAATTAATTTATCCCAATAGCTATGCTTCATATTACAATGTCCAAACACCGCATATCTGGTTTAATCTAATGCTCAAGGGGCACAAAATTTCTAAATACACAGTACTTGTATCCAACATAATATCCAAGTCACAGGGTTAAACAGCAAGTAAACATCAACAAAGCAAGCATTTAATTGATCAAACAAATCTTTTATCCCTTTGAAAAAATGGCAGATTGTTTTCTTTGTCTCTTATGTCTTTGTCTGCAAAAAGTGGTAATCCTTTTACAAGTGTGTCAAAGGTTTTGTGTATCTGTGTGATCACAAACTGCAGGCATTTTTTATTCAATGCTATAATAAGGATGAGTATACAAATCAATTTACACTGACATATTTAACTTGTTTAGAAGCGTTCAAAACAGTTAGGAAATGGTTGCAGTCCCCCGGGCTCATAAGATTGAAATGGTATTCACTTTGGAAAATTTCATTTTTCTTATCCAATTTAGCTTGTTTTATCTTCCACTCTCTGTGACCCTTAGGTTGTTGGTTAACCATCAGCATACAGATATTTCATCATGCTGCTTTGATCATCAGGAGGCAAATTCAGGTCAGGGTTGAGCCACCTACCGATGACTGAACGCTTTGAACAGTCATTTCAGTTGATACAGAAAGTTTTTCTTCCAATCTTTGTTGTTTAATTTGTTTTCTTCCTTGTGAGTCGTGATGAACGAAATTAATTTAGCTGCCTGTCAACATATACAAGCCATATCTATTTCAAGATAGCAAACTCCCTACGTCATAATAAGAAAGTTAAAGAGACTGAGATGTCAGAAAACAAGCCTTTATTTTAGATTGAATTTCATCCTTGGGGTTGTAGAGGCTAATCCAAGCTTCAACCCATTGCACTTACATGAATGACACACGAATGCGCTTCCTGGTAATCTTAAATCTGACAAGCCACTTCATGTTTGATTATTCTGTTTTATATCCATTAAGTGTCTCAGTTAACTCAATAAATAGATAACATTAAATAGCAAAACATTCAGAGTTCAGTATTCAGTAGTAAATGCTTCAGGGCAGAAACCTAAGCCAGCCAACATTAGTTCCTACATCACTAAAGGAGAACGATAATTAAAATAAAAAAAAAACAAAAAACAGGCAGGTTGTGGGAGGGTTTGCTTACAGGTAGTCTATAGTCTACATCGCTGACACTAACTTTCAATCTGACCTGAATTATCGGCAGTCTTGATGTTTGCAAAAGTCCCCATTCACATAAATACATTGTACTTACATTCCTTGCTCAGAAGTTTGCTGAGATGTGGATAAAAGAAGGACGATGCAGATGGGAAATGCATGGACGACAAAACCACATGAAGTTTGAAATCAGACCAAACTGTTCACTTAGTCTTGTGTTTGCTGATGAGAAATATTAATCTACAGGGTGTTAATGTTAAGCTGCTCTGCGTGGGTTACAGCAGTCAAGAGAAGTACAGTAGTCCGACAGGATGGCTTGCATTTGTTCGGATGTAGGAATGTTCGTAAGTTGGATTTTCGTATCTTGAGGACTACATGTCCTTTATGATGTGGCAGTGCTTTGTTTCGTTTTATTTTTTTCAGTAAAGAGAAACATGAGAAGTGGTAATAAGTATGCTGCATTTATTTCCTTGTTGTCCTTTTTTAGAGGGAAACTTTGTTGCACAATCATAGAATTCTTCTGCAATCTCTTCTGCTTTATCCGCCGCAGCGGGTCACGGGAAGCTGGAGCCTATCCCAGCTGGCATAGGGTGTGAGGCGGGGGACACTCCGGGCAAGACACCAGTGCACCACTGAGCCACACACAAAGACAGACAAACACGCATACAATTTTGGGGCCGCATGGTTTTGGAGGTGGGAGGTAGCCAGAGAATCCGGAGAGAACCCACGCAGACATGGGGGAACATGCAAACTCCACACAGAGCGGGACGCGAACCGAGACCCGCCGTGTTGTCCGGCGACAGCGCTACCCACTGCGCCACCATGCCGCCTCATCTACAATGTAGACCATAAAATATACTGTGCAGTCTAGTACAAAAAAAAAGAGAAAAACAACACAAAACTAGAACCAAGGGAGCCAGAGACTGCAACATCCCGCAACACCCCTGAATTCAAAATTTTACCCTGACCTATGAAAGTAGGTCAGGGTAGATCAAAGCACTAGCTTTTATCAATAGTCTTATTCACGCTGGCCTGCTCCCTCTTCTTTCTATCTTATAATCTATCTTTTCATTGATAATAATATGATATAGCATAACGATTCCTCCCATTGTATTTAATGATATTCATGGGATAGCATCTGCAATATTTTTCCTCATAGTATAGTACAAGGATAAATACTTTTCCCAACCATTTGAGGCTGTATGTGTGTGTGTGTGTGTTTGGTCGTCTTCCTTTATTTTCCAGTATAACCTTTTCTTTATAATGGAAACTGAAAGGTCACACAGAACCTCACTTATGTTTGAAAATTCAGAGCTACAGTGAGCCCCATGGCCAAAGAACCTAGCAGAATCTCTCAGTATCAGAGAGGGAAGAAGCTAGAATAACTGAGCAAGAAGATTAATAACAGTCAAACCACAGCAAGCAGTAAATTGAAGAATAACTTTGAATTACCTCTTTTCTACATCTGGTATTTCATTTCCTAATATGAAAGAAGGGGGAAATTAAACAACGTGAACTGAACAACATGACTTGGATATTTGGGGCATCCCATACCGCTTGAACAGACTGAATTTATGAGGGTTTTGACCAGTAAATACAGCACTCAGGAAATGTGATCAAGCTCGTAAATAGGATAGTATCCCACTGTTCCACCCTTCACCCAAAGTACCTTGTGAAAGCATATGTTGAAGACGTTTTCCACACTATATCCTAAAGTTTTTATATTTTGCAAAGTCCACCCTGAACACTTGAGGGTGTATATTTCTGCAGCTGAATGATTCCTGTGAGTTGTTGCATAAGTGTCTTCCTGTATTTTTTTGTTTCATGATCATTTCTGTTTAAACATTTATCTCACAAACTACATTAACATTGTGGATCATTGTAGACATGCTTCATGACTTTTGAGAAACAAGATTACACAAGGATATACTCACTTTCTTTTGTTGTCACACATCAGTTATTTGAAATTATAATTATTTTATTTACTAGCCGTTGTGCTTCACTTCAGAGGTGAAGAGAAATCTTATCCCTGACCCAGTTGTCACTTTTTTTTTGTCTCTTCCAGGTGGAGTGGTTGAAGAACGAAGAGATAATTGATCCAGCAGAAGACAGAAACTTCTATATCACCATCGACCACAATCTGATCATCAAGCAGGCCCGTCTGTCTGACACTGCTAACTACACATGTGTGGCAAAGAACATAGTGGCAAAGAGACGAAGTACTACAGCGACCGTTATTGTTTATGGTGAGTTTGACCTTTTCCCCCGCTCTTATAGACTGTTTAAAGCACTTTTGTATTTCACGGAAGTTGACTGTGTTCCATGAGTCTCGGAACGCAGCGCACTTCCGGATGCTGTCAGCCAATAGCATGCGCACACGGTGTCACGTGACTACCTACTAAAAATCTGCGACATATTGAAGCCATGCATCTTGAAGACCGAACAAGCGAGGGATTACTGTATATGAAATGAAATGAAAACTACATTATTAATCACCCGTTGGGGAAATTATTTGTCCATTTTAGCATATTTGCTGTTTGTCGTCACACATGTATACGTATATGTGAGTACAGGCCCGTAACACACACACACACACACACACACACACACACACACACACACACACACACACACACACACACACACACACACACACACACACACACACACACACACACACACACACACACACACACACACACACACACACACACACACACACAAGGGGCCTATAGGTATCAAAATGATGGGTAGGTAGAGTGGCGAACAGCTCCTTAATAGTGCACCCAAAGAGCAACTTGAATAGGAAGGTTGCCTTGCTGAAAGGTACCTCAGCAGTGGGAGATGAACTAACAGCACTCCACTGCCATTTCACACTCCAAGTGTTTTTGCCTACACGAGTCTTGACCCGAGTCCCCAGCCCAAGATTTAATGGACTAAGCTACTGACACCGTCATATATTTATTGTAATGTAGTACGGCACGTGGTAACAGCTGTGATAAACAATAAAGCCAACTTTGTTGAAAGGTTCAGTTTTTAATGGTTAGTTTGCCTTTTTTTTTTTTTTTTAATTTTATATACTTGTTTGATCCCCGAAGGGAAATTAAGAACACACACTCTAGCTACTGATTACAAACGCATGCATACATATATATTTGTGAGTACAGGCCCCTGTATCACACACACACACACACACAAAGGGGCCTGTGGGCATGCAGGGGAGGTAGAGTGGCAGGAAGCTCCTTCTTGGTGCGCCTCAAATGAGCAATTTGTAAAGGGGATGGCACCTTGCTCAGGGGTGCCTCGGCAGTGCTCTGGAGATGAGCTGACACCTCCCACTGTCAGCTCACCTCTGGGTATTTTTGGGGGGGTGGGAGCAGGAATCGAACCGCCGATCTTAAATCATAGGACGACCCGCTCTACCGCCCGCTTTACCACTGAGCCACAGCCGCCTTCAAGGCAATGCTCCTCTTTTCCTATTTTCAATAAAAGCAGTTAAGTTGTTAAGAGGAGGAAACTGCATCATAACTTGTCTCTCTGTCTATTTTGTTCCAAATACCAGCCTTTCTTGAGAGGGCAGGCAAAATATTGAAGAGAAACAGTGTGTATCACGAACAGCCCCCTCCCACGCAGGCGCACACATACACACACACACACACACACACACACACACACACACACACACACACACACACACACACACACACATATATAGAGTGACAGAGAGAAACAGACAGACACATGGGCACACACAAAAAACAGCGAGTCTATTCACAAGAAAGAATGTTTCAATCAAAAATCACCGCGTGTTCGTGTTCAATATAGGTAGCATGAGATAGAGAGGTCTGACACTGATGTATCCTCACAGAAATACTTTGTTCAATCAGAGGTTCAATCTTCTTAGCTCCACCAGGGCCCAGCTGTCACTCTTGACAAGGTGAAATAATAATAAAAAAAACCTGTAAAAACAACAGGAAAAGTGGATCAGCAAGACATGCAGTAGGGTATTGAAGAGAATACCAGTTTTGCCCCCTACCCCTAATTTACAACTTGTTAACAACTTGTTGCCATCTGTATAAGGAGTGAGTTGGTAATATTTAAAATTTTTGTTTATCTCATAAATGCCAAAATAAACAACTTGTAGATGTGAAAATTCCGCAGCTTCATATGTCAGAGCTGAGACAATACAGCGGTGCCTCTACTTATGAAATTAATTGGTTCTGGAAGAAATTTTGTAAGTAGAAAATTAGGGCATACAAATGCCTTAATCCGTTCCAAGCCCCCCAAATTTCTGACATAAATGTTTTATAAAGCCTAAAAATGCATCAAAACATGTAACAAATACATGTTAAAATTAGATGATTACACAATAAATGAGAGTTGTGTATAATGTAAAAAACAAAGAATAAAGTAAAGAATAAAAACAATGGTTATTTACCTTTTAACTGCTGTCCTCATTGTTTTTTGCTCTCTTTGGTTCATGCGCTCCTCCCTCACCCCGCCGAACAACAGAGTTAATTCCTGTCCTCCTTTAGAACTTCTCCAACCACCCACGCATGCCTTAAACTCATTAAACTTCCTTTTGTTTTAATAATATGACGATTGTTGATGCATTACGGCCATATTATTTGGCGAGATCAATCAAACGCATGCCATTCTTTTATTTCTTGCTTTGTTTGGACGGACAAAAAAACTATTTTCTTTGTCTTTTCTTTTTATCTTTTCTCCGTCACTTTCTTGGGGTCCATAGTGAATACTCTAAAAGTTAATATATTTACATAAAACTATCAGAACACGCCACGAGTTGACGGCCGCATGATGAGGACGCTGCATAGACACCTATCTAGCTAAACACTGAGGACCCTCTTAGCCAATGGGATGCCAGGATGCTAGGTAATAGCCAATGGCTTAGCAGCTACGTATAAGAACGTTGCATTCAGGAACCTTTGGGAGCTGCGAGAAGCAGCCTCTACTGTATTTGTACCTTTCGTAACTCAAAATTTCTTTCGTAACTGGAGGCAATATTTTCCTGTTGAGGCGTTTTGTAAGTAGAAAATTTCGTATGTAGAGACCTTCGTAAGTAGAGGTACCACTGTATTGTGTATGTATTATAGAAAAAACACTGCAGCTGTTTGACAATTATTACCAAGCGAGGTTCCCATGGCATTAAAATTCTAGTGACAATAGATTTCAATGGACGTTGCCATGGAAGCCAAAGAAAAGTGTTGCTAATGACCAGTCGTTTTTGTTCGGGGGCACCAAGGTTGTTTACAAGTTCAATAAAACACCAACAATGTCATAAAACTGTTTTTAGATGCATGTGTAAACAAAGCCACTGAAATAAATGACTTTATATTATTATTTTATTTTTCTTGTCTTTTTTTTTTTTAGAAAGAGACCCAGTAGGTAAGATTCACCCAGAACACAAGGGTGAAATGGCAAAAAATTCACACATGGATTAATGTATTATGTTTCTCATCTGTGTTGAGCAGTAAACGGTGGTTGGTCAACATGGACAGAGTGGTCAGTGTGTAACAGCCGTTGTGGACGGGGCTTCCAGAAGCGAACCCGCAGTTGCACTAACCCCGCCCCTCTCAATGGAGGACTGCCCTGTGATGGACAAGCCATACAGAAACTGCCCTGTACCACACTGTGCACAGGTAAATCGTATTTGTATTACTTTTTTTGTGCTATTTCAAATGCTACGTGTTAATAAGTATGTCAGCTAATTGTGGTTGTTAATGTTGCTGTTATCTCCTTTTCTCACTCCTTGTCTCATTCTTTTGACCACTTCTACTGCAGTGGATGGAGTTTGGACAGACTGGAGTAAGTGGTCAGCCTGTGGGACAGAATGTACCCAGTGGAGGAGGAGGGAATGCAACAACCCGGCACCTAAAAATGGAGGAAAGGACTGTGAGGGGTTGGTTCTGCAGTCTCAAAACTGTACTGATGGACTCTGTATGCAAAGTGAGTGGACAACAATGAATCTTCTTGCAAACGTATTGTCATATGTCTCTCTTAAATGCAGTGAAGTTGTTTCAAAATTTATGCTTAACCACTGAAGATGTGCATGTCAATGAAAACAATTGCCTTACAGTGACATTGGTGACACGTTAGCAAAATGGCAGGAATTAATTCAGTAGTGAATTCAGTATATCATCAAAATTGAATGGGTTGATATGAACCCTGAACATTAGTAACAAAAAGTAACACTTAAAAACAAAATGTTATCTATTGATAAAGTTAACTGATATGTTAAAACTGTGTGTCTGTCATTTAATCACTGATATTTAATTTTAAAGTATGTTAATTTACTAAAAACTCTTGGCTAGCTTGACTGTATTAGGCAAGTAAACAAGTCATGCATGTCATACTCTGAAGACAGTCATACTGTCATTACCCTGCGTTCTTTTTCATATGTTATCTAGTTTACGTATTTACTCATTTATATCATAAAGTTTTGTAGTTTAAATTATAGCACTCCTGTCATTTTTACATTTGATTATTCTTCCCACTGATCTTCCTTCTTTGTAGTCTGCTTATTTCACACTCATCCCCTCTTAATATTGAAGTAAGCCTGTATTGCCTCCTTTTGTGCAGCATCTCGTCTTTGGTGTCCTATGCGGTCCTGTTTCTCCTTTTTTGTGTCTTGCTCTACCCACCTCACATCCACATTGTTCTTTTTTACCATTTGAGGATGATTTATGGGCAGGCTACAAAATATCATAACATTTTCCAAGCTAGCACCTTTAATAAGAACCGTAATGATAGAAAATGATGTGAGACAGTCAACCAAACTCCAATAAAACAACAAGGGTCATCAATTGGAAAACCGCATGAGGAATGTACGCTGTAATGAGTCATAATTAGTCACAATGGCAGAAATGTAGGAGCAGCAATTTTTCCTAGGTGGAGGCAATTATATTTGTTGACTTGATGGAATTGAGTATGTTACTCCCTGTGCTCAGAATAACTTGCAGACAAGCAAGAGAGAGAAAGAGAGAGAGGGAGAAAGAGAGAGGCCTTTCAATAGAAGAAAAGAGAGGAGGCAGAAAAAGGAAAGGTTTGTTTTGAAGCCTGCACAGATACACACCTGTGCTTGTAATTATTCCATCAGCTCTCCTTAGTCCATTTACACTAAACAAGGCAGATTGTTCTATTTCTTTTTGAGGCTCCGCTTATTGCTGGTCGTTCTTAAAAAGTTCCCTTAAGGAGGAAAGCTATACGTAACATTTTTTTAAAGTCTAAATAAATCTAATGTAATGGTAAAACTTATGTATGATTGTTTAAAAAAAATCCAAATAATTAAAATAATATTTTTGGTGACTATCCAAAACTGCTTTTTTGACTCCACATTCCATTGGAGGCGACTGGTCAATAAATACTTGGCTTCCACAACCATAGCTTAAAAAAATATAAATCTGACTTCTGTTTTATCTGGATGGTCTCCTGAGATTGAAGTTGTTCTTCAAGCGTGTGATGCTACATATATATTAATCCAGACACTGTGAATACCCTGTGGAATACATGTAACTATGGAAACATACCTGTACAGTCGCAAATTAACTAAGCTATCCAAGATTATCATTAAAGATAACTTGTCCATCTCACGGGTTGAACCTGAACCTACTACATTAATAAGTGAATGACAAGGTTTTAGATCATAAATACATGCAAACAATAAAGCAAACCAAGGTATTGATGATTTCACCTGTTGTGAGACCATTCCAAGGCTTCCTTTCGTCATTTGAATAGACAGTAAATGGTTTATATTGTTTGAACAATTGCAGCTAAAAGTCAGTGACCAAACCAATCACTGATTGTAGTCTCAATGTAGCCAGTAACTTCCCACATCATTGTTTAGCGTGCTACAGTTTTCTGGTGCAGTTCAGAAAGCGGTTCACAAAATGAATGAATGTACTAATAATGTCTGTTTAAAAAATATATCATTTTCACCTGTATTTAGTTTTTACGAGAGTGCCCCAGATGTGCTGGTGAGGCATACAGGGTATGCTCCACCTCTAGGTTGTACGAAGCTGGAAAAAGCTCCAGCAGTCCTGCGGCCCATAAAGCCGGTAGCGGTCGAAGATAAGACGATTACCATCATTATGATCCCTCTTTCTTTATTACGGAGGGGATTCTGTCCCTGTTGTAATGTTAAATAAATATTATTATTACATATTAATAAAAAATCCACATAAATTCTTACTGATTATTATTATTGTTTTCCCGGGGGGGGGGGGTGATTTTATGCAATAATTTAACTCTTAGACCCCTGACCTATTTTGGCCGGTTTTTGGTACCTTTGATATTTGTCTCTATATACCACATTAAAAATGATTTAACATACCCATGCTTGGTGTGTTTATCTTCAGCACAACTTCAGCTATATGAAGAGATAGTTATTATTTCTCTATAACTTACTATATTGACATATTGGGGCGAAATTTGAAAATGGAACAAATTGTATTTTATTGTACATAAAAACCAAGAACATACTCATCGATTTGATTTTGAACTCAAAAAAGTTTACTATAAGCTTCTGACATAATTATATACAGATTGTGTCACTTATGCCACTCTTCAAATTAGTTTTTCAAAATAAGACAAATAAAATGCACGTAAAAGAGTAGAGTAGAGTACAGTAGAGTAGAGTATAACTTTATTTATCCCTTAGGGAGGTTCCGTCCGGGAAATTAATTTATTGCACATAGCACAGTAAGTACATAAAACACACAAAAAGCATACAGAAAGCACCAGCACATAGAAAGTAATACAACACCAAATAGAAAGATTAATAAATAACCCATCAAGAATATATAAATAGAAAATCATAAATAGGCATAGAAATAAAAAATAATGCACGAATAGCGAGACATGTTTGCATCAAATGAAAAAATACACAAATCACGGTACATCTTTGCATCACGTGACAAAATGCACGAATCATGAAACATATTCGAATCACGTGAATGAATGTTTCCGCACTTGTATGATGGTGACTATATGGGCAAATACGGCGCCTGCCATCTGATTACACCAATAAAAGAAGCCATTTCAACTGATTGTCTTAGATCAGATGTAAACAATCATATCTCCGGTTTTCCAGGGGCCAAGCGGCTCCAAATAAAAACCGGAAGACAGTTTCATATCTATACTTTCGCGTAAACATGCGTACAGCAATCCACGTAACAGACTTTATTTGTTACAAATGGTTTAAAAACATCATGTGACCTGATTGCCAAGATCACAGTGCTATAAGGGTTAATATTTAATTAATGCCCCTTGATACATCCTTCTGATCATTACATCCCGCGTCAAAGTGGTGATGTGTTGTAATTGTCAGTGTTCGTGTGTTCATCCGTTCGTTCATTCGTTCGTTCATCCGTTCATTTGTCCGTTCGTTTGTCCGTTCATCTGTTAGTTAGTCCACCCAATATTTACACAACCGTTGCAGATAGAAAGATTAAACAAAAAGCACATTACTGGGGTGGCAAAAAGGGATGAAAATAAGATGATGACCTTGACCTTGAGAAAAGTAGGTCAAGGTCAAATTTCAACTTTTGTACACTCAGGAAGACGAGGGAGAAGGCCAGTGTAAGACCGTAGATTAAAGCTTGTGCTTTAATCTACCTATGCACTAGCTTTGATCAAAGCTAGTGCATAGCTTTAAATTACCCTGAAATGTCAAAGCTATGCACTTGTCAGGTACTACTTTCGGGGTACCCTGAAATACCTTGGAAGTAGGTCAGGGTAAGTCGCGGGATGTTGCAGTCTCTGAATGCAATGTTGGTTCTTATTATTTTTATCATTATTTTTATAGAAATTCACTCAGCAAAGTGAGAAGTGGTTATGTTATCCCTGAGAAAAGCTTTGTTCATTGGCCCATTATTGACAACACAGACTATGTCCACACAGTGTATAATTCTGTGTCTCTTGTCTATCCAGGAATTCCCTTAGGCCTGTGAGTTATGGCAATAGAAACTGGGATAAAACCTAGAGAGGTATAGATTAAAGCTCATTTCCCCTGATTGATTTTCTGTCTTTAAAACAACCCCACAGTGTGGTTCTATGTCAGCACTAATGTTTCAGCTGTTTCCTGTAGCATTTACAGGAATCTATGACTTGTGTGTATGTGTGGTTGTTGTTCTCAGCATGTATAGATATTTACATAAACATTATAAATGATGGATCTCTTAAAAGCTGTGGTTTGGTCCTGCTGAAATCTGCAGTACAAACTGATTTGCATCAATAAAGCACAAATGTGTTACAGTTACCAAATCCATTAACTCTTTTGTCAATCAGTCCATAACATGAAAATGCTAACACTGTGTTCAAACCAGGTTAAACAATCAAATAAAGTGCATTTCTGCCACAGCCACATTGAAATTCAAGATATTGACTATTTAATAAATAACAATCACTCCAAAAAGCTGTTTTCAGATTACAGTTTATAGCTAAGCACCTATCAAAGCAAACATACAATAGGAGTGCCATCAGATTTGTCTTTTCTTTTTAACTGTGCATCAAAGTAGACAGAATGGTCACAGAAGAGTGGCAGAGAGACAACGAAGAGGAAAGCGAGGAAAACCAAGAGCAGTGGTTTCTGGTGAGACAAAGGCCACGGTCATTGATGATGTGGTAAAACATGGACTCTTTTGGAGTGATGCTGGTTTCAAGGTGCAACACACTTTACAGTGTCAACAGTTGCACCAATCTTCAGACATGCATTCCTTGATTCTGGACACTATGGATTCAGGATATGCTTTATTTCTCCTGATACCGGCTGGGCTCGGATCAGACATTCCTGATCAAAGAGATGAGAGCTCTATACGTTACATCTTGTTTTTTACATCCCGCTTCGAAGTAGTGATGCATTGCAAATGTCAGTGTTTGTGTGCTCGTCCGTCCGTTCGTCCGTACAGTCAATTGTTTGTTTGTTTGTTTGTTTGTTTGTTTGTTTGTTTGTTCGTTCGTTCGTTCGTTCGTTTGCCCGTTCGTTCGTTCGTTCGTTCATTCGCTCATTTGTCCACCAAATATCTTTGCAACCATTGCAGATAGAAAGATGAAACAAAAAGCACATTACTCAGGCAGCAAAGGGGATGACAGTGAGATGAAAACCTTGATCTTGAGAAAAGTAGGTCACAGTCAAATTACAACATTTGTACATTCAGAAACCAGATAGGATAGAAAGACAAGGGAGAGGGCCAGTGTGAGTAAGACCCTAGATCAAAGGTAGAGCTTTGATCTACCTATGCACTAGCTTTGATCTATGATCTTACTCACTTCTCCATATGCACTAGTCTATGCACTAGTCAGGTACCCTGGAACTACCCTGAAAGTAGGTCAGGGTAAGTCGCGGGATGTTGCAGTCTCTTACTGCTTTGGTTCTGGTTTCAACTGTTAGTATTATTTTTACAGAAGCCCTGTAAATCCATGATTCTGGGTTGTTGTTGTTTTTTTTCCACAATTTCTTCAAATCACTGTGCAAAAATAAGAGAAAAAAGCAAAGGTAGTTGCCATAGTATGCTGAATTGAATTGATTCATTCATGTAATAATGTTATAGATTCAGCGCATTGCAAAGACTTTATTCTACAATTAAATAAAATACAGTATATCTTATTTTCTGTCATGCTCTCTGCAAGTGGATGGATGGATCTCTGCAAGTAGATTAATTCAGTGTAATGGAAGTTCCTAAGTGAGATTTGTTGCCAGAGTTGTTGATTATTGAGCTCATTTTGACACAAGTATGATGCTTTGTGTTGATGTAACAGAGTTTTGGATGTGAGTGGAACTGCTTGGCTGAGATGCTTGTTGATAATGGAGAATGTGTGAAGAGTTTTGAAAAAGTAGCTCCTGCATCGACCAATGCTTGTTAGCAACTTGAACAAAGATAATATTTTAGGTAGTGTTCTATAAACGATGTTGTGTTCAAAAAGTTTATCAATGCATCTCTCTCTCTTTTATATTCTCTCTCTACCAATACCTCCCGCCTCTCAATTCATCTCCTCCACCATCTCCTTTTGCCCTTTTTCTCAAGTTGTCTGATTTTTATGCCTAGAGGTAAAAATCCATTTGACCTTACCTCTGACATGAGCAGAGTGCCTGCTCATTTTTTTGCTTTTATGTATTTATTTTAGAGTTACATTGGAGCAAGTCGGTATAAGAGCTGTTTGTGCTTCATTCTTTATCTTTTCGCCTGTTGACATTTTTCTGACACATTGATCAGGATTCTTGGAGCAGAATCACTAAGAGCTCCACTGGGTCGTGACATTTCACTCACTAGAACCTGCATGTATCCGTGCATGTGGGCGTGTGTGTGTGTGTGAGTGTTTGTGTTCATGTAGCTATGTAGCGCACACAATTATGTACTACAGAGCTGTCCCTCCAGACCAAATTATGTTTTTTTTGTGTTGTCCCTAAAACTATAGTAGTCACTAGAGGTAATGGTTATTTTGTAACTTTAAAAACTTTCAATAATGTTTTTTGCAATGGCGCAGCAGTGGCTCAGTGGTAGAGCGCGCGGTAGAGCGGGTCATCCTATGATTCAAGATCACAGGTTCGATTCCCGTTCTCGCCCAAAAACACCCGGACTGAGAGCTGACAGTGGGAGGTATCGGCTCCCTTCTGGAGAACTGCCGGGGCGCCCCCTAGCAAGGTGCCGTCCCCCTCACAAGCTACTCATTTGAGCGCTCCACAAAGGGGGCTGCCCGCCACTCTACCTTCCCTTGCATGCCTACAGACCCCATTGTGTGTTTGTGCGTGTGCTACAAGGGCCTGTACTGACTAATATGTATGCATGTGTTTGAACCACTAACTAGAGTGTGCATTCCTAATTTCCCTTAGGGGATAAAAAACAGTATATAAAATTAAAAATTAAAAACACTTAGTTGAAATTAAATAAACCGTCTTCTCATTCTTCTGCTTTTCTCACTTTGCTTCTTCTTATTGTGGCTTCTAATCACTTGTTAGTCCTTTTCTTAGATATCATGTCCTTATCTTTGTTTTGACGAGTTGATTTCTCTTTTTTTTGGTTTGTTTCCAATTTTTTTTTTTTTTACATTTGTTTGGAACCCTGTTATAACTAGAACATAATAAATGTCTGTCATCACTGTATGTTGTGCTAATGATCCTCACTGACTCAAACAGTAATCAGCACATTTGTTAAATGCATCCTGTAAGGGCTACCATATTATTTGCAGAGTCATGCAGTGGAAGAATAAGGAATCTGATTTCTTTAAGAGCTGAATCATGCTAATTATTTTCTATGAATCACTTTCATTGTGTGGAATATTGCCGAACACTGTTCCTCAGTTACGGTTTCTGTGTTTCTGCCACCACTTAAATTTTACAGCATAACCAAGATGAACCTATTGCCAATGACACAGCAGTAGCTGCTGTTTTTCCCCATATGATACTCTTTGGGTTATTTTTCATCAACAAATGGTTTCCAGAGGGTTTTTTGTGTTTTCCTCATCATGTCTTGATATTATTGCTAACTTTAAAACAAAACAGAGAAATAAAATACGAAGAAAGAAACAAACTTTTGTATTGTGTTGATGTCTTGTCAAGTTTGTTCCATTTTATTTGAATTGTTTGTTTAATTTTGATTGTCTTCCTCTATCCATTCCACCATTCCCTTCTTTTCCTGTCCCAAGGTTCATTTTTTCAGAAGTCCACTGAGCCCAAAGAAAAGAGTGATTTGGGAATCCCATGTAAGTGGATGTTTTATGTTTTATCATCCATTGTTTTCCTTTTGTCTGACTTATCCATTTGCTCAGTCCTGTTTTGGTATATTCAGTTTCTAAATTATTTATGTAAATGTTTCTGTAACTCCAGATATATCTAGCTATAATTGCACAGTTCCTTTAGCATAATCTAGCCCTTGAAAAGTAACAGCACAAAAACACACATTTTTAGAATTTTCTCCTTCAATATAGAGATGAATGTTGTTCTTTCACCATAATATTGTTATGCATAATTGACTTCCAATTTAGTTTGACTGTATTATCTCTTTAGTTAAATTGCCCAATACAAAACACGAGAATACAACATTTCATAAGACATGGCATCACAAATGAGACTTTCTACTCAAAGGTTGAGTTTATATTATTGATCTTCTGCTGCTCAACAATTATGTTTTTAGTATTATTTTTATATTTCGCTTATAAATTATTGAAGCTCTACTAAAAAATAATCAGTCCTCCATCATTTAGAAAATGATGCAGAATCCCACAGTTATGTCTTGAAAGTAATTGCACAGTAGTGGTGACAGATTTCTTCAATTAACTTGATTTGTTCTTTCTTCCTGTTTAATAGCAGTGCAACAGTGAAGCACCAGTTCACTTGATCCACAGTTTGTGAGTTTGTTGAAGCTTAGGCCATTTTGGAAATTTGCCAGCCAGCATTGGATTATTGCCAAAGTATGCAATTTGCTTTCATTCTGAACACTTATTTTGTGTTTACAAGAGCATTGGCTTCCTTACAAATAAGGACACAACTCTGAACACCAAACTATGAGAAATTTTTTGTTTCCCTCCTACGCATTTAACCCTCAAAACCTCTTCTTGAAACATCATCCAAGCGATTGATCAATATTTTAAAGAAACCTATTCGTAGCTAATACATCATTTACAGGATACAAAACATCAGGATGGCACAAAACCACCTGACATAGACTTTTTTGAGAGTTATGACTAATAAAAAAGGATCAGAGACAAGGGGGTGTGAACATACTATACCTTCACCCGCTCTCTTTGCTTTCACCCTGCTGGTCTTATCTTCCAGTCTTCTTTCATTCCATAATCAAATCTTGTCAAATCTTCTGTTACTCCAAGTGAAGCGATGAGAGATATTTACAATACAACATAGGAAATCTAGAGATTGAGATGTAAAAGAGGGAATCGACCTCTGCCATTTATTGTAAGTGTGCATTTTACTTGTCTTTTAGAAGGAGCTCTTCTTTTTACCTTCAAAGCAATCTTTGAAGTGTCTTTCTTGTGCTGTAATGACTCCTGTTTAGGGTCTACTGAAGCTGTTTCATCGTGTCTTTTATCAGATGACTAGCCCCAGACAGACACAGATGCAGGGAGAGCTACAGACGAGACAAAGGCAGTCGTTGCTCATTTTACAGATTGTCACACATTTGCCTTCACTTTGACACATTTGTCTTCACTTTGCTTGATCCTTCTTGTTTATTGCTACATTGGCTGTATTCTCAAAGTGGCTGAAATATAAGTTGGCTAAAGCTCAAAGTATGCTTTATGCATAGTTGCAAGTTTCTACATGACACAAATTTCATCGTATGTACATGCCTGGCTCTTACTGTCAGCATGCTGTCCAACAGCTATATTGACCATCTCAATATCTGTCTTGAAATCCAATAGCTGTATGAGCAAAATCCAATTCTGCATCCACAGCTGTCAGTTAGTGGGGCAATATGAAGGAATCTTGCCGATCTACTGAGGGACTACTCCCTTTACCCTCAAGCCAGAAAAGTAATTGATAAAACAACATTATGTCATTTGTATTCATCCCCTTATTTGTTGATGTGTCTCCTTTTTTTAGAAAGTGCCTCAGCTGTTTGTGCGTCTTACAGACCAGCTTGGTTTGAGGCAATGAGAGGGGGTGGTGGCGGCTGAGCTGTGGATTGGTGTGGAGGGAGAGGATTTATTTCTGCCAGTGTCATGAAGTTTCATTCTTTGGTTGAAATAAGTTGCTCTGAGAGCAATGAAAGAATTCAGAGTTTGATGAGCCATGCTTGGAGGTTCCCATGTGGAGTTACAAATGGCGCATACATAAGATATCTAACAACAATATAGCATCACATCCAATCAAAGCTATTTAAGCTTAAATTATATGGTTATAAATAAAAAGAAATTATTTACTGTGATGCTTTGGAACAGGAAACACAGTTTTCAGGACTACTTGATGTTGTGTGATAGCATGATGGTAGTTAAGGCTAAAATAGCACTGTGGTAAAAGGTGTCCAACAAA
Organism: Antennarius striatus; assembly: GCF_040054535.1. Taxonomy (NCBI): domain Eukaryota; kingdom Metazoa; phylum Chordata; class Actinopteri; order Lophiiformes; family Antennariidae; genus Antennarius; species Antennarius striatus. The sequence goes on from NC_090778.1 coordinate 18,078,540, forward strand.
TACAAGATGAATGTGTGCCCCTGTTATCTGTTGTCTGTAATCATGTCTGGCTTTAGAAACTCCAAAATGGTACCATATTTTTTCTTGCTTCTATAACCATTAAATTGTTGTTTTTTTCGAACTATAGAAAACACACTTAAATGTATTTACAAATTACTTTTTCTCTGTTGGACCGTCTTTCCTCTATTCATCTCTGCAAGTTACCTAGAGCGTTTGCATCAGCCAGGAGTGTAGTATGGGTGGTGTTTACATGTTTGTGCCAAGTGAGATCAAAAAGGCAGCTGAGCATCTTTCAAGTGATTGTCCACAGCTTTGCTTTGGATGCAAATCACAGAGGAGATAGAGATTACCTAAACTGAGTTATATTTGTTTCCCTTTTTTAAATTTTCTCTGTGGCAGATTGGACGAAGTCTGATAATGATAAAAGCCTTAATCAGTCAATATCCAAGAGTCCATGCTGGCTGAGATAGAGCCCAACCCACTATTCTACTAGCCTGAGTGTGTAATCAACAGCGTGGTGGAGGGAAATGTATTTATTATTTGTGTTATTTCCTGAGTACCCAAATGTTAATTAGTCAAACACTATCACACACAACAATTATCCAAATGTATATGACCAAATTCCAAGATTTGTAAAATATGATTAATTTTTGCCAATCATGATGTCCATAATTTCGTATACATGCCCTCAGACTCACTCATTTTAACAAGCTGTGCACTTGAAACAAACTGAAATTGGCTTATGAAGAGCAAACACTGGCAAAATAATTTTGGTTTTCCAACCAAAATCCATTTGGCTATAATTGCACACTCACACACAGCGCAAACACAGCATCCATTCAAGTAAAGCGACGCTACTGAGCAATAGTATAAAAAACGCAAAAAAGTTGTCCTTTTTCACTCATAAAGCAAAACAGCATTTTTTCCATGTCACAAAAATATAGTAAAATTAAAATTGTAGCATTTTAGGTCATAATCTCATTCTGTATAAGCCTTTATATATATATATATATATATATATATATATATATATATATATATATATATATATATATATATATACAGGTCGACCCGCTCTACCGCCCGCTCTATCGCTGAGCCACTGCCGCCCCCTTTCATTAATACAGTACCTATAGTGTCATGCAAAGACAAATGTTCCAATTCATAAACAAACGAGGATGAAGCTCAAAAACCAGAAAAAAAAGAGAAAAACACACACATCAAAATGCTGAAAAATATCAAAATCGGAAAGAGATTTGGTGTTTTCCTGATCTCTCAGGAACTGTTGTAGATACTGTGATCGACAATAGCCTCTGGGAGTCAGGTTCTTCAAAGGGCAGTCACACACACAAACACACACACGCACACATTACTGTGTTCTTGTCAGTTGTCTGCAAATTGTGTAAAAGTGGTTCTCAAACTTTTCCTGTTATGCCCTGTTTAAAAGCTGATTAAAAAAAAAGTCCCTTACCCTGCATTTTATACGAGCTATGAAGACTGATAAATTATTACACCAAGTTTAATCTTCCAGAAATAATCATTTATAAAAAAAAACATCAGCAAAATGTCATTTTTTAATTTCATATTTTGTTCTACATGTATTCATATGTATACAGTACGTATATGTTAAGACAATATGTGAGTGTTGCAGTGCTCTGACCTTTGCAACAGAACATTCTGCTTCCTATAGATGTCTAATAGTACAAGTAGAATGATCGTAGTCACATCCTTTATTCAGTTATCTCTGGTGTGTCCACTAAAAGCCACATATTTTAAATTCTAATCCAATTTAGCTAGGCTGCACAAAAGGGCTGCATACATGAAACTGCTTGTCACTTACAAAGGTGGAAGAAGCTCAGGAGTTGTTTGACTTGTGCTTAAAAATTAACATGGATGTGTGTATCTGTGCATATCTCCTCGTGCATTCTTTGTGTGTGCCAGTGCTTGGATGACTGCTCATAAAAATGAACTTTGGTGTTTGTGTGTGTGTGTGTGTGTGTGTGTGTGTGTGTGTGTGTGTGTGTGTGTGTGTGTGTGTGTGTGTGTGTGTGTGTGTGTGTGTGTGTGTGTGTGTGTGTGTGTGTGTGTGTGTTTTGTCAGACTGCCTTCTTTATTCTATCTCTGCAGATTTTGCCAGTTTGACTTCACAAAGCACAGCCTGGGGCCACGCTTAGACACACACAGTGGTTCTAACACACCACGTATGTCAAAGTCAAGGCCCGCGGGTGAGATCTGGCCCGTGGCGGATTATTTATGGCCCACCGTATTTAATTAATATTAGATCCACCCCAATGCCACTGGTGTTTTGCAGGCACCAAAACTACATTCCCCACAATGCAACTGTAGCGGAAGCCACTGTGACGCAGCAAGCGGGCTTTGGGTTTCAATCTTAATCTGCATGGTGTGTGTGTGTGTGTGTGTGCGTGTGCGTGTTTGTGTGCGTGTGTGTGTGTGGGTGTGTGGATAGCGCTGTCGCCGCATAGCAAGACAGCTCAGGGTTCGCGTCCTGCTCCGGACGGAGTTTGCATGTTCTCCCATGTCTGCGTGGGTTCTCTCCGGGCTCTCCGACTTCCTCCCACCTCCAAAAACATGCGCTTCAGGTTAATTGACCGGTCCCAAATTGATCGTAGGAATGAGTGTACATGGTTTATGTGTCGCTGTGTGGCTTTGCTTTGTGGTGCATTTGCCTGGAGTTTCCCCCGCCTCACGCCCTAAGCCAGCTGGGATAGGCTCCAGCTTCCCGTGACCCGCGACAGCGGATGAGGGCAGGCATGACAATGGATGGGTGGATGTCAAATAGCAGTCAGGCCGAAGGTTGAATTTAGCCAGTCCCCTCCTCAAAACTGTCTAAAAAGGAAGGTGGACGCTTAGAGCAGGGGGTTTCAAGCAGGTGGGAGTCAGAATGTACGCATGTCCAAAGAGGTAAAAGGTAAACCTGTGTGACTTCTGCTAAGTTTGCACGTTTCGTCCCCGACACAGTGCCCCGGCTGTGCATTCGAGCTGCTCGGACGCTCTCAATGTTTCATAGCACAGACCTGTGTGAACAATTGAACCCCGAACATTCATGAACTGATACGAAAGATGGGACACCATCAAATATCAGGGTCAGCCTCAGACAAGTGATCATCACACAGCAGTAATGAATTTTCAGTTTTAAATTCAGTTACATTTTTTCATTTCTTTCTACAAGGCACGATGTCTCTTTGAAGGAAGTATTGTTTAGTCTGTGTGATTTTTGTATTTTAATAGTTTAATATTATTTCAGTTGAATTTATTCAGGGAAAATTGCAGACAAGAGCCATGAGAAAAGATACATTTTTTTATTTTTTTTTTATTTTACTATTTGAAAGCAGTGATTAGGATTGTAGAGCAGCACAATTATTAAAAGTTTTTAAAAAATTTGCACACTAATGTGTTATTATTCTGTGCATTAGTTATGCAAGTACAATAATGTTTTTTCAGTTTGTAATGTATGCAATTTAATTTATGCATTTATCTTGATATTAAGGAAAATATTTGTTTTCGAAGGACATTTACTTTTTTGCTGTTGAAAAGGTTTCCTTTTGAAGTTACCGACAGTGCCAAAACAAAATATTGCTTTATTTATTTAATCATTAAATAATACACACTGTGTTAGCTCTTGGTTCAATAGGATATGTTCATTTCAATATGTTTTAATAAATATTGAACCAGTCCGGCCCTCAGCTTGCAGCAAATTTGTTTTTTTGGCCCTCCATGTATTTGACTTTGACACCCCTGTAATACACAATTCATTAATCGATGTTTGGTCAAAATGCACACCCCTTTTTTCTTGTCCCTCCCATCAGGAGAAGACAGCCTTTTAAGTAAGGTTGCATGAGAGTTGCAGGGCATCAGAATTAAAGCATAGACCATATTTATTCATTCATTCATTTTCTGACCGCTTAATCCGCTTGCGCGGTTCACGGGGAGCTGGAGTCAGCTGTTTGGGCGTGAGGCGGGGCAAACTCCGGGCGCGACACCAGTGCACCGCGGAGCTCACACTCGTTCCTACAGACAATTTGGAACCGGCCAATTAACCTGAAGCGCATGTTTTTGGAGATGGGAGGAAGCCGGAGAACCCGGAGTGAACCCACACAGACACTGGGAGAACATGCAAACTCCGCACAGAGCGGGACTCGAACCCGGAATCACCTTGCCGCGCAGCGACAGTGCCACCCACCGCTCCACCGTACCGCCCAGACCATATTTAAAGCAGCATATTGTTTTTAACCTCAATTGAAATAAAACCAAAAGAGAGGACACAGAGGTCTTGTGTGCAGTAGAAGAGCTAATGTAAATTGGAGAAATGTAGCCTTTTAATTTAAGACACATCATCAAATAGTTAAAGAAAGAATTAAGATTTTTTTTCAGGACTCAAGAGGGACATTGATCCAGGAAGCTTTTTCTGTATTTTTTAGAATAAATCATATTTTAAAGGCCCTGAATCTCAAGTCCCTGTTACATATCTAATTCAAGGTGGGACTGTAGTGCCATGATTGTCTTACCCTTGTTGTATATAATTGCTATAATAGTGTATTGCGTGTCTGTTCTGCTCAGACTGTGATGGCAGCAGAGATAGTGGCAATCCAGAATCTGAGATGTATTTAAATCCACAAGCCAATGAGACATAACAAGACGGGTGTGTGAAAGTTTTTTAGACATGTATGGCTTACAGACAAAAAAAAAAACCCTAGAAAGAGGAAACAAATAGCAAACCCTCCTTCAAAAGTCGAACCACCTATACTCTACAGAGCAGACAAACCACCATGCGTCATGAGAGGTGTTTCATTTGTTGTAGTCTCCAACCACATGATCCACACTCCGGGCACAACACCAGTGCACCGTAGAGCCACACACAAAGACAAACAACCACACACACACACACACACACACACATACACTCCTGCGGGCAATTTGGGACTGGCCAATCAGCCTAAAGCGCTTGCTTTTGGGAGGAAGCCGGAGAACCCAGAGAGAACCCATGCAGACACGGGGAGAGCATGCAAACTCCACACAGAGCGGGACTCGAACCCAGAACTGCCGTGGTGTGAGGTGACAGCGCTTGCCACTGCGCTACGGTGCTGCCCAACTCTGTACAGACATATGTAAACGTATTCACATGTCTTAAGATGTTTCAGGACACAGCCTAGTCAATTTATCTCAAAGCGTCCCATAGCACTCAGCAAAATAGGATTTCAATAGGCAGGTTTAGAAGAAATATTTTTAGATTGCACGCCACCCCACTTTTCTGAAGTTAGACCTTCAAGTTAAAGTAGAAACAAGATAAAGATTCCCTTAACAGATGATGATGATGATGATCATAATTACGATCAGCAAGTTGGTACGTAAGAGGATTATCCAATTCTATTCCCCCTTGGCAAGTGCAAGGACCTTGATAACAGGGCAACTTCATGCAGCAGCTGCATTGACACATTAGGGATTTGTATGGCAATCCTTTTAACATTATCAAAAGGACATTGGTAATCACATTTTCCAGAACCTGTTAAACTTCAAAGATGGTCTCTACATTTGAGTTGAATCCGATGAACAGATATCTGGCAGTGGTTTGACTTGCTATGCCAAACCTCCAACTTTTCTAAAGACAGTGCAAACTGTTTAACACAGCTGAGGAGTTTGTAAATATAATCAATTATGTGTTGTTGTTGTTGTTGTTGTTGTTTTTATTTTGTCAAGAAGATGCTGTTTATATGACACACTGGCAGAGCAGTATCATAGATTCACAGGTAAAACTTAGATCAAAATTAAATTGGTGTGAAAACTTTGGACTGGAATATCTTCATATCATTATCTATCATATTTTGTCGTCGATCCATTCTTTTTCTTGAAAAAAAGACGACCGTCTTGCTTTTCCACCTTGTGGTTCACCGGTGTTGCAGGAGCCTCTCGTGGTTGGCTACTGACGAGAGGCTATGCCCTAGACAATTGACCAGCACATGGTCGGACCACATGAAAGAAAAACAACCAACCAGGCTCACAGTCACAGACAATTTGGAGTGATCATTTCACTTGAGCTACGTATATTTGGAGGTGGGAGGAAGCCGGACAACCTGGAGAGAGAATACAAGAATACACAACTCTGCGCATTATAATAATAATAATAATAATTTTATTACTATTGCTGTTGTTATTATTATTATTATTATTATTATTATTATTATTATTATTATTATTATTATTATTATTATTATTGTGATTATATTATTGCCCAACAGGATTATTTTACTTTGTTATATACATATGCAATTATGATGAAGAAATAATTGTTCCTCTGATAATTCTGTATACACATTTACATTTTGAGAGATTAGTTATTTAAAAAAATACCGTACATGTGAGAAAGTCTTAATAAACCGTATTTTATGACTTTTGAACAGTGTCCAGAGGCCTTGGATTCTTAATAAGGATGCACATGCTTCATCCTGCTGTGATGGTTCCCTAGATACACTAGGAAGTAGCACATAGCTCCCTCAAGTGGTAAACAAGCCCCTATCACCATGAGGACCGACCTGTCTTGATAAAATCATATATGTGGCTGAATCCGAATATCCTATCTCTGAACTTTATTTATTAATGTCAGATACCACGATGCTATAGAAGCCGCTGATATAGTACATTCCTAAACCCCTAATGGTTGTAATTCTTCAGTTAGCTCATACTGCTCTTTTTTTGTTTGCCATCGTGAATGGTGGATACTGTTTCCAGCCTAGATGATTGAAGTAATGATATAATAACGTAATTAATTACTAATTAAAATAATAATGTTAAATTTCCTTTACATGCATAAATGGTTGTGGTCTATTCACATCTCCTACTCACTTGACAGAATTCAATTACATTTCAAGCCCGCTTTGTAAGGATCCAGCATTATGCATCTCATAACTGCTTCCTTCAATGTTCCTATTATGAAATTATTAAGGCACTTTTGAGCTAAGTTGATTTTCATGTCAGTTTGTCTACGTCCAGGTTGACATGGTCTATTCTCATCTCCTCATCTTAACAAAATCCGATAAAATTTCAGACATGCCTTAAAGGTGTGAATCTGATAATTGGGGTGATAAATTACTTTACCATTTTCAGGCATAATTAAATTTTCATGTCAGTTTCCTCTTATTCCCATTAAAAACAATATGGTCTCTCCTCAGTTTTTACAAGAGCAGGGACATCTGTTGCTGATGTGGAAAAACTGCAACATCATGTCTCTGCATCCCAAGCAGACTATCCTGACAGGAAGCCTGCTTGAGGGCTCCATGGTCTGTATGAAATATGGATTATGACAACCTTCTGCAATCGAACAGTTCTGGCAAAGCATATGCAAAGGCTGCAGGAGTGATGAAGTCAGTTTAATTTCAGCCTACATGTAAATCATGCTTTGGCTTAATTGAGGAGGATTTTTTTGTGCACTTCATCAAAGGATTCTCTCAAGTTTGTGTTTTCTGAACTTACACTGATGCGACAACAGCAAATCCTTACGTGCATGACTTGGGCTGTTTGTAGCTACAAGCTTTTTCTTTGCCTCTCAGCTTTAAGTACAGCATAAAGGGAACATTTCTATACTTATCTATCGTCTTCTTAATAGCTGCACATAAATCCCCTCCTACTTGCAATGGAGCACATAATTATACATGGAATGGTTTAAGTATGAGATAGCTCCAAAGGGTCTCACAAACACTTTCATGTTAAATATGTTGACTTGTTTCTTTGAAGTTCTTGAAATTTCAGGTGTTTTCCTTTACTCCTGACCTGCTTTTCATCTCTGCTGCTATCTCTTTCTCTTTTCATTTCCAGATTTATTATGCCTTCCATGTTTCCTTACAGTTTCCTTACTTCCTAATTCTCTCTTTTATGTGATTTTTTTTATTGTCTTTATTTCTCTCACCCTCCTTCTCAACCCTTCTCTCATCTTTTCCACCAACCTATCGCCTCCACTTGTCTTTATTCTTTTCTATTCACTCCTGATCAGCATCATCTTTTATACATTTGGTCTTCACTTACTGGCTTGCCCGCATATTGCTTCCTCATATTTCGTCTTGTTCTCGCTTGTCTCCTCTCTTCCTCTCCTCATTTCATCAAGATGGCTCATGCCATTAACCATAATTCTCTTACTGCCTTCCATTGCTTAAAAATATGGATCATGAATGACAATTCCACCACTGCTCTCACAGAAACACCATTTAAATCCAAGTCAGATTGAAACATGTTGTTGAAATCCTTGTAAAACATTTAACAGCCTTATTAAGTTTTTTGAGTAAGTGGCGTTTTTTTTTTTACAGTTTTTGGAAAAGAGTCTCTCACTCTTTTCCAAGAGTGAGAGGTACTCATATCATGACATTTTAAGCTAGTGGGAGGGCTATTTGAAAGTAACGTTAGTGTCTGAGGTAAGACTGCAATTGTCTTAAACAAACTGAAAATGATGGACGGCCAAATTGACATTTGTCACAACTACACATATAATCATGGTGAAGCAAAAAGATTATTTCTTTATTCTCTGCTGCCATTTTGATGTGCCATAAAATTTCTCATAATCATATCTTATTGCCACTTTTCTTTTTGTGACACATTATTTGTCTTCAAGCAGATCTTTTCGGTTGTACATGCTTTACATTTAATAAAACAGGTATGTGTGCCTGTATCCCTCTTTCTCTTTGTGTGCTCTCCAGCTGCTCCAAGCACAGATGATGTGGCGCTGTACGTTGGCATTGTCATCGCAGTAATTATGTGCCTTGTCATCTCCGTCATTGTGGCACTCTTTGTTTACCGCAAGACGCACCGTGACTTTGACTCCGACATCATTGACACTTCTGCGCTGAATGGTGGCTTCCAGTCTGTTAATATCAAAACAGCCAGATCAGGTAAGGAAAGCTACACAATATGAGCTGCATAGACAAATATGGGATCAGAGTTCTGCCTTTGATTGCAAGTATGTGTGAATACGATTGATCTATAATCTCTGCTATTACCTTAAATATACAATGAAATGTCAATACAGATTATTCTACATAGAAAAATATGTTAATCGAATTTGTTGATCTAATTATTAATATTTTATAATCACGAAAAAATAGTTTTCAGGTGGATTTCACGCTGTATTCAATATTTTGTCAGTTAGGTAAATCATGTGATTTGTTTTTCTTCTTTGTTTGTTTTCCTCATTTTAATTTTCTCTCATATGTGTATTTAACAAGAAAGCCTTTCTTTATTTTGCCAATGCAATGCACCTGTGTTGAAGGATCCTGAATGTTTCATTATTGCTAATTATTTAATGACATCAAGTACATTTTTCATTTTGTATCAAATCACAATGACTGTAATCACAAAGCACCTCATATAAAGCAAGTTTAGTACTCATTAATTCACTCGCCAAACATTGAAAATACCCATGTCAGCAATCATTTGTTGACAGCAGAAAGGGGGAAAAAGCAATCTCAAGAAGTGAAAATTGTCCACCAACAAGAAAAGATGATTAATTAAAATTAAGTGTAGTTAATGAAACAACTAATATGCCTCCTCCTTTTTCAATGCTGTTTTATCATGGAATATGGAGGACGTTTGTCATGCATGAAATATTATGCTCAGTCTGAATAGCCACACCATGCCATGAGGGTAGAGCACTGTTTACTACATAATATCAACCCTGAGAACGAAAGGGATTATTTCTTCACCGTATCCTTCACAGCAAGTGCATCTTGTGCTCGATCAAAGAGAAACTGCGTGATTTATCTTTTTTTCTATTTGACATTCCATAATATGGAGAATTGTACAAAAGAAGATGGATGGGTAGATGGACAGAAAGTTGGACAAATAAATAGATTGATAAATGGACATGGAATAACAAATATGACTATATAAATAATGTTGCCGCTTAAATATTATTCAGTTCCTCTCCTCATCCTCCAGCAGCTAGTCGTTGCTGGTCTGGATTCATCTCTGTCTCCACCACAGACTACTCTCTTCCATCAAGGAGTCTGTCTCTGTCATTCTTCTTCTCTGCCTCTGTCTCTCTACTCCATTTGCACATTCAGGTCAATCACATTTCCTGTTCATCAGCATTCTCGTCTCCTCAACCTAAGTTTGGTCTTCCCAAAACCGTGTTGCTGTCTGGCCCATCTCACTGACTGCAACAGCGATGAACTCTCTCCCCATGTTTGTGTTATACCCTTATAGCAAAGCCATCTTTCACTCTTGTCATTCTGTGTATTTATATTTTCCTCTCTGTCTTTGGGAAACAGAACAACACACACACTTGTGCATTTGCTTGCATTGATCCAATAGCTTCTTAGAAATGTAAAGATTAAAAAGGGATAGTGAATAAATTAGGTATACATACATTTGTGATTTTTCCTAAAAATAGTCGATTAAAAAACTGAACCATCTAAATGTGCTCAGGAGGTATATGCACACACACACACAGACACAAACACACACACACACGCACATGCACGTGCACGCACACGCACACACACACACACACACACACACACACACACACACACACACACACACACACACACATATATACACCAACATACACTCACACAAAATGTACACACTTTGTAATTAGTTCTCTTAAAATAGTTGATGACACACTGTGCTCATGCTGGTACTCATCATACTTGTTAATTATCATTTTTGACAACAATGTACATTTTAGACAGAGGTTACTTTTAATCACAGATTTTGTACCAATTTAGTTGAATTGGTACAAGTAGTAACTCTTTATGGAGGTTGAGATTGAAGGACATCAATCCTTTAGTAGTAGCAATATGTACAGTACAGTATATACATACTGTGTGTGTGTGTGTGTGTGTGTGTGTGTGTGTGTGTGTGTGTGTGTGTGTGTGTGTGTGTGTGTGTGTGTGTGTGTGTGTGTGTGTGTGTATATATATATATATATATATATATATATATATATATATATATATAAATATATATTATGTTGGTGAAGCTGATGAATTGTGGGTTGTGATGGGGTGGAGGTTGTACAAAACGGCACACAACATGAAGGAACAGGATGAACAGAGACTCAGTATTTAAAACAGCAGCAGGGAGATGATCGCCTGACAATGAAGGCATGTCAAGGTGCTAACATAAATATGTAGGTAGCTAATAAAAACATGGAGACCAAGACTGATATATGACTGATCATACATAGAGAAATGAGTTACAGAATAACATGAGAATAATGTATAACCTGACTGAACAAAGGTTGAGTGTCCTTGACTGAACTTCCTGAACACCATAAAAACCCTTTAACAACATAGATAACGTGGTCAGCGGTGGCTGGACAATGAAAAATTCAAAACAATAAACACAGGAAAATGAGGTCATAAAAGATGCAAATTGGTGAACAGCAAGCTAAAAATAATTAGTGTTTATAGGCTAACCGTGTGCACATGTGTGTGTGTGTACATGTACAGGATTGAATGCCTTTGTGTAAGCAGGGATTGTCCAACATTTTATGAGCAAAGCATTAGGATGCTTGTCACTCTGCATTGAGGGACAATTTCCATTTACTATTAATGAAGAATTATGTCCCTCTCCCTCTGACACCCCCCCCCACACACACACACACACACACACACACACACACACACACAATCCCTCACTCCCTCTATCTTAGTGGCTTTCTGTTAGTTGTTAATTAGATTTCAACAAGGATGATTTGGCTGGAATACCTGCTGGCTTTAAAGGTAATCAGCCTGGTGATAGACAGAGGAAGAGAGCGATAGGTGACAGATGTGTGTGTTTGGTTGTACAGGAGGTGGCTTTGGGGTTATAATGAGGGATTGAGAAATTACAGTGGATTGGTTTGTGGAGGGAACAACAGGATTTTGGGCTTTATGCTCAAAAAAAAAAAAAAAAAGATCTTTAAAAGTTCTCAGTATGGAACTAACCTTTGTTCACACTCCTGACTAAGCTGTGTACGTAGAAGTACAGCAGCACATCAATTACTATGATAAGTGTTGACCTATTTGGATTGTGGCAACATAGCTGCACAAAATTAGTCTCAATAATGACTGAACATGTCATCTTTTGGTGAAACCTGGGGTTAAATAAATCCTGAAACCCTCCAGATTTTGTGTTTTTATATTCATTCATGTGAATTAATGAATGAATGAATCATAATCACAATCGTAGATGGCTTTAACATCCTATATTTATCTAAAATGAAATGATGCTGGTAGTCCGTTGCTCTTTCCGAAAATGTGATTACAATTTGTTTTAAGGAAGTAGATGCATCTTATGACTAAAATCAACATATTGTAAACAGTGTTTGAATACAAAATACACATGAATTTGCATAAAACAATTAGCATTCACCATAAACTTGAAGTTGCACCCAGGTTTAAAGTAACTTATGATGAGCACAGAATTATAATCAACCTATACAACCCTGCTGAAAGCATCAATGTTAACCTGTGCAATACATTTTGTACATTATTAACATGCAAGATATGCACTATGTAGGTGCTTTAGTAAGTAGCATGTCAGTGCCTTTGGCCTGCCAAAGTTTTACATTGCAGTCATGTTCTTTACCTACGTGCTTGTGTGCTGTTGGAACTTCTAAGCACTTACTTGCAATACATGACAAGTATCAAGATTCTAGAGTTAGCATCATTGGGACCACTCAAAAAAGAGTGGCATGAAACAAACAAACACTGACTGTAACTGGTAGAATTCACTCAGTGGCCTCAAATCACATCTGACCGAGCACTGGGAAGAGCTTTGTTTTGCATCCATTAGTGATTCCAAATGAAATGAAATGAAGACAAATTCAATGTGTGGTTCTTCTACAGCGCCTGCTGTTCAGCAAAATGTGCATAGCCTGAATTGCAGTGTTTAATAGCGTAATCTATAATGGGATTTTAATATATTTATTTCTTTTTTATATTCTGAATAAATTGTATCTTACATCATAACTGCTATGAGACTGCATTTTTGGAACACTGCACGTGCAGGTTGCATTCTAATATGCTGAACCCCAATACATCAGTCATTGTTGGTAAATGTTATCACATCTCAGGTTACAGGTGTGCATAAGTGTTTGTCAGTCAAGTTTGAATCCTGTTACACTGATCAATTTAAAAATTGACAGAAACAGACAGTGATATAATTTGGTCATTGCAACGGTTTATTTGATGTATGAGGTTACACTTACTGGCAGTGTTTTGAAGAGCTTAAAAAATATGAAATGAAGTTCTGCTCTTCTGTTATAAGGTACAAAGTGAAATCACTGAGGTATTTTGAGAATGTTTGATTTGAATAGGATTTATTGTACTCGTCTATTCAGGTTTTGTGATAACGTCTGTTCAAGTCTGTAGATCTGTAGCAGTCACAAATAGACCTTGTTCCATATCATGCCTCTGTATCCTGCAGTGTGTCGTACATCACAGATACCTTATCTGCAGCCTGGCCTGCTCATGTTTACTTGCCTCATTTCTGCTCACTGATATACAAGTTCCCAAGTTTTCTCCTGTGCTACAGCCATTTGTTGGATTTTATGCTGTGGAAGATGCAGTGTACCTACCATTACCTTTCATGAGCCCACTCTCTCTGAGACTATTTACGATTCTTATGCTAATTTTTCTCTCTCTACCCATCTAGCCGATTTGCTGACAGCTCCTCCTGATTTGACAAATGCAGCCGCCATGTATCGTGGGCCAGTTTATGCCCTCCATGATGTCTCAGATAAAATCCCTATGACCAACTCACCTCTCCTGGATCCCCTTCCCAACTTGAAGATCAAGGTGTACAACTCCTCTGGTCTTGTCACACCTCAGGATGACCTCGGGGGAGACTTTGCTTCCAAACTGTCTCCTAAGGTAATATCCGGACTCCATACACAAAGTCTAATGTAGTTATCATCCATTCACTGTTTTGATTTTGCTTTATCTTTAAAATAGTAGGATTTAGGAATATTTTCACATGAATTGAGGTTTCTCTTCCGTAGCAAGGAGGGTAGTAGCAGTATAATGCAGAAGCTAGGTATTCCCGGACATATAAATATATAACAAACATCATTAGTATACAGGCGTCTCAGTGCCCCACTTTCTTCCCAGTGCTCTCTCAACTACACGACATGCATACTGCAGCAGAGTCTTTCGTCACAAATACAGATGAAACGACTGGGTTTCATTACCATACCTGTCCTGAGGCAACAAGAGAGCCAAACTCACTATCTTGAACTTCTTCAGATCAGTTTCTAATTTAGTTTTGTTATTAGGAACATTTTTTAATTATGCCCTTTGGATCCTCTGTCTCTACTAATGACTGACCTTATCTAACTGACCAGGGGATGGCAGCAGTTCAGCGAGCTCATAAATAAATAAAAAAATAAAATAATAAAAAATAAATAAGTAAGTAAGTAAGTAAGCAAGCAAGCAAGCAAGCAAGCAAGCAAGCAAGTAAGTAAGTAAGTAAGTAAGTAAGTAAGTAAGTAAGTAAGTAAGTAAGTAAGTAAGTAAGTAAGTAAATAAATAATCTCAATGCTTAAATATTAACACATTTAAGCATAGAGTCATTTCATCTTCATGTGATTTCAAGCTAAACTGTGTGAAGTTTGCATGTTGTCCCCGTGTCCACGTGGGTTCTTGCTGGTTTATCCGGCTTCCTCCCACCTCCAAAAACTTGCGCTTCAAGTTGATTGGCCGATCCAAATTGCCAGTATTGTGTGAGTGTGAGTGTGCATGGCTGTCAGTCTTTTATCTGCTACAGCAGATGAAACGGTTTGTACGATGAATGAATGAATAAATTTTGCATTACGTTTTGATAAGAAAATACAGGCTGCATTTGATTCCTAACCTCAGGCAGTTTCACTGTACAACTGTTCTCTTCTTAAAAGTTTTCAGCTCAACACAGTTTAGTTCATAATGAAACCATCTTGATAAATACAGTTGAATTCAGAGGACGAAGAAATGTTATAATTACCCAGGCAAAAAAAAAAAGAAGAAGAAGAAAATGCAATTATTCCTATACAACCAGAGACTGGCCTTGTACACTGAAATTGTTGTTAACCTCTATAGCTGGTTGGTTTCATTAGAACGATTTATCACAGGCCTTGACATGAACTGTGTTAGTTTTACCTTTAAGCCACACTCAACAGATTTTCTTTTTACTCATATTCATGTATTAATTTTTTTCCATTCATTTTATAGTAACTCTAACTTGACAAACCTATTGACAATTTAAAGCCACCAGTTTACCCATATTGCATATTATTGACGGTTTATACTATAAAAAAAGTGAGCACTAATTTCAAGATTGCCAAGCTATTGTTAATCTGACTGTCATCTTCTGATTCCAAGGTAACTCAATCTCTGCTGGATAACAGTGACACCATGAACATTCGTAATCAAAGCTTGGCTCGGACACGGGACCCTTCTTGTACCGCTCATGGATCTTTCAATAACCAGGGAGGACATCTGATTGTACCCAATTCTGGTAAACATTATTATAAATACTAACTGCTAATTGCTAAGCTGGGATGTTTTGACAGCGTTCAGAGAGGGTGTATGTTTTTCTTGGTTTTCATGCAATTAAAAAAAAACAGTTCAGACACCAGATGACTTTTTAAAAAAAATTTAATGGGTAATATTAAATACATAAGAACACCTTATACTGCCCACGGTGCACTGGCGTCGTGCCTGGAGTGTCCCCCGCCTCACGCCCTATGCCGCCGAGATAGTCTCCGGCTCCCCGTGACCAGCTGCGGCGGATACAACGGTGGTAATCTGAAGATGACTGACTGACCTTATACTGCATTAGATGCTGCTAGAAATGAAATAAGAATGTACAGTACCAACTGCATGGATAACATAACACAGCTTAGTGATTTTTTAAAAAACTTTAAAAAAAAAAAAACTTGCTTTAGGAAATAAGAGCAGTGGGATGGCAAGACTAATGAGTAATGTAGCCTGTCAATAGGAAGCAGCTTTCAGAAGCAATAAAATGTTGCATGACACTTCAAAATGCCTTTAAGAATAGTGTTTGTGTGTTGCCTTTAAAATCAATGCAATCATGGAGGGATACTTGTACATTCTATAATTCAGTTGTGCATATAAATTAAATGATTCCATTGATTGATCTCATTATTTACTGTCCATAAATTCTGCCTCGCTTGTTGCTGCCCCTGTAGGGGTAAGTTTGCTGGTTCCAGCGGGTGCTGTTCCTCAGGGCAGGGTCTATGAGATGTATGTGACTGTGCACAGGAAGGACAGCTTGAGGTAAACTTTCCTTCTCTTTTACCTTCTTTCTTTTTTGCTTTAAGGTTTCTGTTTTGTTCCCAGTTTTCCCAGTTTTTTTTCTGTATGCCTGTTTATATGCCTGTGTTTGTTGTTATGGGGTTGTCTTGCCTGTTATAAATCTTTCTCCTGAGCAGTGGCTTCTCAGACCTGTATGAATGGTAGTGGTGAGATTTTACAGCATAACTAGAGCCCAGCAAGAAATGAGTCACAGATGTTAATAATATACCTTTGCACACCTTCTATTAGTAATTCATTCAGCAAAGGTCAGTAGATGGCACAGATTTCTTTGTTAGATTGGTGATTAAAATCATTATGTAGCTATCCATCCACCAATCTGCCTGCCTGTCTGTCTGTCTGCCCGTCTGTCTGCCAATCTGTCTGTCTGTCTGCCTGTCTGTCCCATGTTCATTAAGAAGCTGTGTATTATTTAGACTGAATAATCTGTCAACGGTTTTCTTTGGAGGATTCCTTTGGAAGGCTTTAGGTCCAATAAACAGTTTGTGCATTATTCAGCTTAAGGAGGATGCTGCTTCTGGATGTTAAAGGTATTCTCACAGCTGTACGCAACAAGAGACAAGTCAGTCTGTGTGTTCTAGAATAATGCAGGTAAAAACTTTTAACAGCCTCTGTAAGACATAAGGGGTGGCAGTGGCTTAGTGGTAGAGCGGGTCGTCAAATTATTCAAGATCGGCGGTTAGATTCCCGCTCCCACCGAGTCATTTGTCGTTGCGTCCCTGGGCAAGACACTTTACCCTCCTTGCCTCCAGTGAGGCACTCGCTGGTGTGTGAATGTGTGTGATTCTTCCGGTGATTGGCAGCCATGCCAGTCTGTCCCAGGGCAGCCATGGCTACACACATAGCTTACCATCACCAGGTATGAATGAGGAGTAAATGAATAATGGATCCAATATGAAAGTGACGTTGAGTGTCAAGAAAGGTGCTGTGTAAATCTAATCCAGTATTATTTATTTATTTGTATATACTCGATTAATTCCCAAAGGGAAAATAGTGGTACATTCTAGTTAGTCCAATCAAATCACGTGCATATGTTAGTGTGTACAGGCCCTGAACAAACAAACACACACAGGGGCCTGTACGCATTCAGAGGGAGGTAGAGTGGCTGGTAGCTCCTGCTCGGTGCTCCCCAGATGAGCAACTTCTAAGGGGGATGGCGCCTTGCTCAATGGTGCCTTGGCAGTGCTGCGAAGGCACAGGTGTTATTTTATTTTATTTTGTGGGCAGGAGTGGGAATCGAACCCCTGATCTCAGAACACTCAACAACCCGCTCTACTGCACGCTCTACTACTGAGCCACTGCTGTCCCTTGCTATTATATAGATTCAATTAATTTGTTACTGTTTGTTAGCTTGGTTCAAGTCTCCCATACATATATTATCGCTAGATCAATGGTAGTCAATCAGACTTACACCCTCTGCAGGATGTTACAGGATGTCCAAGGGTTAAACCTCTTCCTGTCCTCTGTCTTCATCTCAGTCAATAACTTGCCAATGAAAATCACCATTCATGGTTGATATTGACTTTCCTCTGCTACAAATGGCCAGACTGAATTATTGTGGTTGTCTCATTGAGATATGTCTCGGATCCCAGTTTTCAACCACATCTATATTCTTTATTTTTTTTATAATAAAAGATACATAGCAGTTATTTAAAATACAACTACAGTGTCTTTAGCTAAAGGACAACCCATACAATATTCAAGTCATTATGTCAGCTTCTCCTACCCATGTGAACTCTTCATGAGTCAATAATAAGCTCCAGCAAACTTAATCAATAAAAAAAGCTGAGGTTTACTCTAACCTTGACGCAAGGTGGACAGGGAAAAAAAATTATAAATTTGATCTCTCTTGGTGTGGGCTCCAGCCAATCAATTGTTATCTTTATTTACATGCAGGAAAATGACTGAATAATGAATCACACAGGATAACTCATTTTCATATGTACTTTTACATGTATGTATTGTCGAAGGATGTGCTTTCACTTTTCATTTGACTAACTAAATCAACCTAATTGTGAAAAATTAATACATGGTTTGATATGAAAATTCTCACATTACCCACAGAGTCTTAATTTATGTTGTTGGAGACACATCAGGTTGCAGGTGCTTGAGTTTCCAGCACTTAAATTACAGTACAAATCATATAAGCCTGATAAATCAGATGGCCAGTAGTCATTTGTTTTCTGCCCATGAGCTGTGACTCTAACTGAGGCCCAACTGAAGCCCTGTAGACACCAGTAATCATCCTCTGATTGAATCTGTGCTGCTCTGCTCTATTTTGTTCCCTGATTTACTCAAGCCTCCTACTCCAACCTAACTGTCCACCTCTCTGCTTTATTATGCCACCTTAGTATTTCCACATATATGAACATTATGACAGAATAACACTGACAAGAACTGAAATCAATACAGCTTCCTTCAGTGGACGCTCACACTAAATCAAATGTTCAGCCCTCCTGTCGCTTTTTTCTAAAGGGATCATTTTCACCTCAGCGTTATCTGTCTTTTCCAGACCCCCAGTAGAGGACATTCAGACAGTGCTTAGCCCAGTGGTAAGTTGTGGACCTCCTGGAGCTCTGCTAACCAGACCAGTGATCCTCACCATCCACCACTGTGCTAACGATGTGCAGGAAGACTGGCTCATACAGCTGAAGAACCAACTGGCCATGGGAGAGTGGGAGGTAAGAACTCAGCACTGAATCTCAAGTGTTTCTGTGGGCTGTTTTTAAGTGAAGTGTATCATGTGCAAAGATTTGGATTTCATTGTTTCGTTCCCTGGAGAGAACAACTATCACTTTGTTGCTAATTAACAGTCAGTCATCCCCAACACTTTTTTCTATGGGGGAGGATTGTAGCCCATCTTAGGTGATGTAGGACGAGCACGGTCACATCCGTGTCTTACTAGGAGTCACTAGTTCACCTTTATTAGATGGGAACTGTGGGAGGAAGCTGGAGCCCCAGTTTAAAAAACCCCATTAACTCACCACCATCATGTTTTGAAGAAAATGCATTGACGTACAAAAACCTGCACACATAGAACAGTTTAGTAATCGAAATATAATGTACATGCACTGTCTGCCCAATAGTAATTATCCAGGGATGCCACACTGTGACTCAAACGCCTAACACAGGCTTCCACTGATACATTATCATAGTTGCTCAGAAGAATAACCTGCATTACTCTAATGCAGGAAGGGAAATAAGACGGAAATTCCAGTAAATATATGGTGCCTACAAGCTATTAGAGAAGCAGGAGGTTGAAAACTCTTATCAGAAGCAATTTGTTATGCTCCTGTCATCCTCCTCTTCTCTCATCTTTCTTCTTATGTTCCTATCCTTTCCTTTTTCTACCCTTCTCGCTCTCGCTCCTCCCATGTTTCTCAGCAGGAAGTCTCTACCTCAGCAATCTGCTCTTGTTCGTGCGCGACAGCGTATGTGTGTGCTGCTCTGTGTGTGAGTGTGTGTGTGTGTTTGTGTGTGTGTGTGTGTGTGTGTGTGTGTGTGTGTGTGTGCCCATGTGTGTATCGTTATGTGTGGGTGTGGGTGATAAGGCTGTCTCGCAGCATCACTGTGTCTACAAGACCCCCGTATGCTCTCTTCTGTTGCTTATCACAGCTCAACACAATGTCTCTGCACAATTAGCCATGCATAAGATTGTGTGTGTGTGTGTGTGTGTGTGTGTGTGTGTGTGTGTGTGTGTGTGTGTGTGTGTGTGTGTGTGTGTGTGTGTGTGTGTGTGTGTGTGTGTGTGTGTGTTTATGGGAGTGGGTGGGTGTGAGGTGGAAGAGAGAGAGAGAGAGAGAGAGAGAGAGAGAGAGAGAGAGAGAGAGAGAGAGAGAGAGAGAGAGAGAGAGAGAGAGAGAGAGAGAGAGAGAGAGAGAGAGAGAGACAGAGAGAGGGAGGGAGGGAGAGAGAGAGAGAGAGAGAGTGAAACAAACAGAAATAGAAGGGTTTGGATGCAGAGTGAGCATCACCAAAAAAAAAATGAAAAGTGGAAGTGGGTTTGTTTTATTAATTGCAGAAGAACATCTATTTTCATTCAAAAACTTTTTCCCAAAACAGCAAGAGTGAAGTAATTGAATTCCCCTCACATCATTGGGGAGCAACCATGTTTGTGATTACCGGTAATACGAGATTCACGCCTTATTGCTTTCTAACCTCTTCCTATTGACTTGCCTCATGTCTGCAGGAACACAACTCCACATTAACTGCAATGGAAAACTACTGGCATCACACATGCATTTATAATAATATCCATGCTTGGGCCCATTGACATGCACACATGATTACTGGCAGTCCTACACATGGACATGTGTGTATACACAACAGATTTAAAATCTTTTCAGAGATACACACAACAAGTATGTGCATCCTCACTCAACCCAAAGAGCCATATGGAATTGCAGTAATTTTGAGGCTGTGGCAGAATTCCATAGGAATGAGGAGGAGTAGCCAGCAAATAAACAAAAATGGCGTTGGACTTTGTATACAGCTTCTAACTGGTGTCATAATTCTTCTAATTTGTTTCAGTCCTTCACAATTGGAATGTATTGTCAGACAGGAATTTGTATTTCTGTTCAACAGGTGAGGAAAGGAATCCAAAATGTTGTTAGTCAGAAATTAAGGGATGGTTTGTGTAACCGCTTGTTATTTTGTCAGTCTTTGGTCGGTTATGCATGGCTTACTTTTTAAAAATGCAAGTTATGATATTTACAGTGTGGACCACTATTTGTTTTCACCAATTTCTGATACAAATCAACACTGGTATCTCATTGAAAAAAGACCAGTTTTTAACATCAGCTGCAAACTGGTCATGGGAGAGTGGGAGGTAAGAACTCATTCAGGGTTTGTTCAAACATAAATGTAGTAATGTCATGTTAACAGACAATGTAGCCACAAGAGGGCATAAGTCAGCGTCTTATTGTGCCGATCCCGAGCCCAAATAAATAGAGGGTTGTGTCAGAAAGGGCATTCAACGTAAAACTTTTGCCAAATCAAATATGCAAATCAATTCTATTAATCAATTCTATGACTTCCATACGGGAACGGTCGAGGTTAACAACGACCGCCATCGGTGCTGTTCATCTACAGGGTGCCTGTGGAAATAGGACTACTGTTAGTCAAAGCAGGAGAGGAGGAAAGTGTGTTCATAGGACGAGAGAGAAGAGGAACACCAAGATTATAGGACTGACAGTAGGGATGTTGAATGTTGGAACTATGACAAGAAAAGGTAGAGAGTTGGTTGACATGATACAGAGTTGGAGGGCAGACATACTGTGTGTCCAGGAGACCAGGTGGAAAGGTAGCAATGTTAGAAGTTTAGGAGCTGGGTTCAAGTTGTTCTATCATGGTGTAGAAATGAGAAATGATGAGAAATGGAGTAGTTATCTTGAAGGAGGAGTTTGTTAGGAATGTCCTGTAGGTAAAAAGAGTGTCAGATAGAGTGATGAGTCTGAAGCTATAAATCGAAGGTGTGATATTTAAGGTTGTTAGTAGGTGTGCTCCACAGGTAGGATGTGAGCTGGAGGAGAAGGAGAAATTCTGGTTGGACTTTGATGAAGTGATGCAGAGCATACCTAGAAGTGGGAGACTTGTCATTTGTACTGACTTCAATGGACATGTTGGTGCAGCAAACAGGTGATAAGGAGGTGATTGGCATGTTTGGTATCCAGGAGAGGAATGCAGATGGTGGTTGACTTTGCAAAAAGAATGGAAATGGCTATAGTGAATACTTTCTTCCAGAAGATGAGGGGACATAGGGTGACTTCTAAGAATGGAGGTAGGAGTACACAGGTAGATTAAATCTTGTGTGGACGGTGTAATCTGAAGGAGATCAGGGACTGCAAATTAGTCGTAGACGAGAGTGTAGCCAAACAGCCTAGGATGGTGGTGAGTAAGATGAGTCTGGTGATGTGTGAGGAAAATGAAGAGAGCAAAGGCAGAGCAGAGGACGAAATGTTGGAAGCTGAAAAAGGAAGAGTGTTGCATGACTTTTAGGTCGTCAGGAGGTTCTTCCAGATGACTGGACAACTACAGCTAATGTGATCAGGGAGACAGGTAGGAGAGTACTTGGTGTGTCATCTGGAAGGAAAGTAGATAAGGAGGCTTGGTGGTGAAATGAGGAGGTACAGGAGTGTATACAGAGGAAGAAGTTAGCTAAGAAGTAGGACACTGAGAGGACTGAGGAGAGTAGACAGGAGTACAGGGAGATGCAGCGTAAGGTGAAAGTAAATGTAGAAAAGGCCAAAAAAGGGTCTTATGATTACTTGTATGCGAGGGTTGACAGTAAAAAGGGAGAGACTGATCTATACAGGTTGGCAAGACAGAGAGACAGAGATGGGAAGGACGTGCAGCAGGTTAGGGTGATTTAGGATAGGGATGGAAGTGTATTGACAGGTGCCAGTAGTGTGATGGGAAGGTGGAAAGAGTACTATAAAGAGTTGATGAAATGACGAAAATGAGAGAACAAAGACTAGAAGAGGTGAATGTTGTGGACCAGGAAGTAGCAAAGATTAGTCAGGATGAAGGAGGAGGGTATTGAAGAGGATGAAGAGTGGAAATGCACTCGGTCCTGATGATATACCTGTGGAGGTATGGAAGTGTCAAGGAGAGGTGGCAGTAGAGTTTCTGACTGGGTTGTTCAACAAGATCTTAGATCGTGAGAACATGCCTGAGGAATGGAGGAGAAGTGTGCTGGTGCCCATTTTTAGAACAAGGGAGATGTGCAAAGTTGTGGCAACTACGGAGGAATAAACCCAATGAGCCATACAATGACGTTATGAGAAAGAGTAGTTGAAGCTAGCCTAAGGGCAGAAGTGAGCATTGCTGAGCAGCAGTATGGTTTCATGCCAAAAAAAGAGTACTACAGATGCAGTATTTGCTTTGAGGATGTTGATAGAGAAGTACAGAGAAGGCCAGAGGAAGCTGCATTGTGTTTTTGTAGATCTGGAGAAAGCTTATGACAGGGTGCCCAGAGAGGAACTGGGGTATTATATGAGAAAGTTTGGAGTAGCAGAGAAGTATGTTAGAACGGTGCAGGACATGTATGAGGACTGTAAGACGGTGGTGGGGTGTGCTGCAGGTGTGACAGAGGAGTTCAAGGTGGAGGTGGGACTGCATCAGGGATCAGTTCTGACCCCCTGCATGTTCACTATGGTGATGGACAGGCTGACAGACGAGGTTAGACAGGAATCTCCATGGACTATGATGTTTGCAGATGACGTTGTGATCTGTAGTGAGAGCAGGGAACAGGTGGAGGAGAAGCTAGAGAGGTGGAGGTTTGTCCTGGAAAGGATAGGAATGGAGGTTAGCCGCAGTAAGACAGAGTACATGTGTGTGAATGAGAGGGACCCAAGTGGAAGAGTGAAGTTACAGGGAGAAGAGATCAAGAAAGGGAGGATTTTAAGTACTAAGGGTCAAGAGCAATGTGGAAAAGAGGTGAAGAAGCGTGTACAGGCAGGATGGAATGGGGGGAGAAAAGTGTGATGTGTGATAGCAGAGTTTCAGCAAGAATGAAAGGAAAGGTGTACAAAACTGTGGTGAGACCAGCGATGATGTTTGGTCTAGAGACAGTGTCACTGAGGAAAAGACAGGAGACAGAGCTGGAGGTCGCAGAGATATTGAGGTTCTCTTTGGGAGTGACCAGGAAGGATAGGATCAGGAATGAGTACATCAGAGGGACAGCACATGTTAGAGGTTTTGGAGATAAAGTCAGAGAGGCCAGACTGAAATGGTTTGGACATGTCCAGAGGAGAGATAGTGAATATATTGGTGGGATGCTGAGTTTTGAACTGCCAGGCAGGAGGCCTAGAGGAAGACCAAAGAGGAGGTTTATGGATGTAGCGAAAGAGGACATGAAGGTAGTTGGTGTGAGAGAAGAGGATGCAGAAGATATGGTCAGATGGAAGCAACTGATTCGCTGTGGGGACCCCTGAAGGGAAAAGCCGAAAGGAGAAGAAGATGTTATGTTGACAGACAGAATGCAGCTTAATGTACATAATTTCTCGAATAAAAAACATATTAAAATTGTATAAGGTGAACAACACCTTTGCTATTAATACTGAACAAAATATTTCCACACAGTTTCTTTCAGATTCTTAATATTGATGAAACCTATTAGAAGTTTCAGAAAGAAAGCCTTCCTGGAATTGAAGGCAATTTTGCCCATGAACCTTTGGATAAGGTGGATCACATCAAAGAAATGTTGACAGAATTTGCCAACAGAAAATGATTGAAAGATGGCCAGGCTACTTGCTTTAGCTGTAATTTGATAAAGACCTATTTATTAATAAAGAACCATATCTATGTTAAGATGGGGTGAGAAAAGGCTGGTGTAGTAAACTCAGCGACAGTATCCTTCAGCCAGTTTTCACAGAACCAACACAACACCCCAGAAAGCTAAAAATGCATGTGCTTGTGTTTGTGGATATTATTTTTACAGGATGTGGTTGTTGTGGGAGAAGAAAACTTCACCACCCCCTGCTACGTACAGATGGACTTGGAGGCATGTCACATCTTAACAGAGACACTGGGGACTTACTGCCTGGTGGGCCAGTCAATCTGCAAGGCAGCTGCCAAGAGGCTCAAACTGGCTGTTTTTGGACCCGTCTGCTGCACGACTTTGGACTATCACATCAGAGTCTATTGTCTGGATGACACTCAGGATGCACTAAAGGTAAAGTTTTGAGATGAAGGGATTCAAATCCAATTATTTCTGTGTTAAGCTGCCCTACTTCTGGAGATTTTATTTTTTTGCTATTGAATTAGCCTGGGTGTGTTTTCCTAGTGTCTTTATTAACAGTGAAGGCAGAGAAGAGTTGTGTGACGATGTAGGCTGAGTGCTTTGTTGTTTTCTTTCTCTCCATAGTCAGTTGCATTTGAAATAAGATATAGCTGAATAGACATGCTTTTTTCTTACCTCAAGTTTTTTTTTCTTACCTTAAGCCTTTTACTGCTTTTCTGCGGAGAAGCAGAAAACAAAATAGGTCAGGCAATGTCAAAAACTGGCGCTTTAGAATTTAAGCAAATTCAACTGGACGGACCATCTGATACTGGAGATTAACATTGGTAATTTATGCATGCAACGATAAGTCAAGTGTCACTGTGGCATACAGCCATGCACAGATTTACCATTTCAAACAAGTGATTGCAGTTTGAAAACAAAGTTCATGGGTATTTTTTTTTTAAATGAGACTTTGTGCTGTATAATTGAGCGTTTGTTGTTTCAAAGGGGACGTCTCTGCTGAATATCTACAGTAGAGCTGCTGTGTAGGAAGATAATAAGGAGGAACTGATTATTTTGAAAAGGTTGTTGGAGGCATCTTAACTCATAGTCTTAAGATATTTCTCCATCAAAAAATAACTTCTTATGTGTGTTTAATTTGTTTTCAATATGTCTTTACTTTAAGAGGCTGTAAATACAGTCAGTATGTGTGTTTACCTTCTCTTGTGCTGGTGCATGTCTGCAGGGCACATATCTACCCACCTATGTATCTGAATAAGCTCACTTGAAAACCTCACATTGTCAGGCTTTTTAACTCCACCCAGTAGTTGTCCATCACAGCGCCCAACCAATCACAGCGCATCTGCCAAAAGGAATCACGTGAACGATATGGCGTAAAGCATCGGCCAGCGAGGCTTTTTGTTGCGGTTACAACTTTCGTCCGCACAACAAGCAGATAACAAGGAGAAAAGGCTGGCCAAAGTTAAGTTTTTTGAGAAATGCCGGGTTTGTGCTTTGCGTTGTCGTGTGGACACTGTAAGCAAACTTTTTCTACCCAGGGGGCATCTCCCTGCGACGAAATCCACTGTGACGTTAGTGTGCGTGACCCAAGTCTATATGTACACACAGAATGGACGGAGTTAAAACTGGCTATTTTCTGACGTACAACAGCGCCACGTCCAAGACGCGTTGATATTAATGCTTGACAGTTGGATATTTGTTTGTCTGTTTCTTTCTTTATGAGTCATAAAGTTTATAAATTTATTATTTATTTTCATGTGTGTGTGTGTGTGTGTGTGTGTGTGTGTGTGTGTGTGTGTGTGTGTGTGTGTGTGTGTGTGTGTGTGTGTGTGTGTGTGTGTGTGTGTGTGTGTATATATATATATATATATATATATATATATATATATATATATACACACACACACACATATATACATATACATATATACATATATATATACATATACATAGAAGCTGCACTGTGGGCTTTGCTGGTATACAGACGTCAATATGAGAAGAATAAATAGAAATCCCACAGGACTTCATGTATGATGTATTAATATTATGAAGTGCAACATAACAAAGTCAAATGAGCTCCGGTTTACAGAAAGAACAAAGGTGTCAAATGGATTATATGTTTTACAAGCAGTCTAATATGATGAATTTAAGGGATATACTAAATTAAATACAAGTAATGGAATTTTACTGTCAAATGTTAAAGACACACTTCATTTGCTGTGGTTCATAAGTGCACCACTTTGACTGGTGGTGGGTAATTAATCAAGGATTTTATTGAGCATCTTAATCTGTCCTTTGAGTTCATTGTATTAGGAGAAATTATAATAGTGGACCAAAGAGGAGGTTTATGGATGTAGTGAAAGAGGACATGAAGGTAGTTGGTGTGAGAGAAGAGGATGCAGAAGACAGGGTTAGACGGAGGCACTGATTCACTGTGGCGACCCCTGAAGGGAAAAGCCGAAAGGAGAAGAAGAAAAAGAAGAGAAATGCTTCACTTTAAACCAGGGAATGCTACCACTGAGATTTTCAATGATATAATGAAAACTTAAGTTGTGAAGGATTTTGTCTGCATTATTAAGGAAAATGAGGAGGAAGTTCAAAGTATCAATTGTTTATTTTGTCCTGGGTTTTGCGTAGGAGGTTCTTCAGATGGAGACTCAGATGGGAGGGAAACTTTTGGATGAGCCAAAGACCCTGAGCTTTAAAGACAGCACACACAACCTGAGACTGTCTATCCATGATGTGCCACACACACACTGGAAGAGCAAACTTATTGCAAAGTATCAGGTGAGACGGTTCTTTATATACTTAGACATTTTACAAGGTACCTGAGACTCTTACCAAAAATATAATCAGTTTTGCTTCTGCTCCCATTCACCACAAATTCACAATATCTGAGAATTATTTTGGCCCCAAAAGCCTCAAAATTGTTAACAATCCATCTAAAGGTTTACAAATTGAGCTCCATTTAGTTTAAACTACAGTGTTATGAAGATGTCATATCCATTGGTTGTTGGTTATGTTCTGTGATAAGGGGAACAAGGACCTGTCATATCGCTAATCAGCTGCTCAGCCATGTGATGTTTTTCCTCACACAGCGCAACACTTGTTCGTATTGAGTTGATCAAGTTGTCTGAGCTACAGGATGACGGCTCGTTCCTTCTCAATGGCTGTCAGAGGTTACTGGATATGTACGAACTATGGCACCCTTCCAGGACTTACCTCCCAATCCCTAC
Source organism: Antennarius striatus (assembly GCF_040054535.1). Lineage (NCBI taxonomy): Eukaryota > Metazoa > Chordata > Actinopteri > Lophiiformes > Antennariidae > Antennarius > Antennarius striatus. Next base: position 18,106,316 of record NC_090778.1, read on the forward strand.
AACATAAAATCAGATTGCAACATGCTGCAAAATGAAGGGATGGTCACTGGAGACTTGATAGACATTGGGCCACAGGTTCAACATGGTGTGCTTGTGCATTCGTATTGCCTTAAGTAAGAGGCCCCCATTTTGCCTCTACCCGCCCGCACTGTAAAACCCTCTATTAGCTTTTAGATCCCGGACTGGCATCGTTACACAAACTCTGTTGTTTTGAAAATGACTGAATCCACTGTCTAATTTTCTTTCTTTTTTTATGAATACAGTGGTACCTCTACTTACAAAATTAATTGGTTCTGGAAGAAATTTCGTAAGTAGAGACACGTTTTCCATGCAAATGCCCTAATCCGTTCCAAGCCCCCCAAAATTCAGACATAAATGTTTTATTAAGCATAAAAATGCATCAAAACATGTAACTAATACATGTTACAATTAGATTATTACACAATGAATGAGAGTTGTGCATAATGTAAAAAAACAAAGAATAGAGTAAAGAAATAATAATGACGGTCATTTACCTTTTCACTGCTGTCTTCATTGTTTTTTGCCTTCTGTGGTTCCTGCGCTCTTGCCCATGCAGAACAACAGAGTGAATTCCAGTCCTCCTTTTGAATTTCTCCAACCACCCACGCAATGCCTTAAACTCCTTAAACTTCTTTTTGTTTTAATAACGTGGCAATTGTACATGCATTACGGCCATATTCTTCGGCGAGATCAACCAAACGCATCCCCATTTTCATACTTTTCTATTATCTCTTGCTTTGTTTGTATGGACAAAAAAACTATTTTCTTCATCTTTTCTTTTCCTCTTTTCTCCGTCACTTTCTTGGGATCCATAGTGAATACTCAAAAAGTTAATATATTTGCATAAAACTATCAGTAAACCTCATGGGTTGAGGTCCATCTTAGCCAATGGGATGCCAGGATGTAGGTAATAGCCAATGGCAGAGCAGCTATAAGAATGTTGCAGTCAGGAACCTGTGGGAGCTGTGAGTAGCAGTCCAGACTCTATTTTTACCTTTCATAACTCGAAATTTATTTTTTGACTAGAGGCAATATTTTCCTGTTGAGGCGTTTCGTAAGTAGAAAATTTAGTTATGTAGAAACATTCATAAGTAGAGGTACCACTGTAGTTATTTGGGGCATTTTGAATTTAATTGATAGGATAGCTGAAGGAATATAACAACAACTGAGAGAGTGACATGCAGCAAGGAGCCCTGAGTAGGAATCAAACCCCCGGCCACCCCATGAGGACTGCAGCCCCTGTTAATTCATCTAAACCTCTTTGCCATCTGTGGCCCAAATGTACCATCTAATTAACTGAAACACTGGGGGAGGCTGAAATGAACATTCAATTCACATGCAGCAACTCTGGTGTATATACCTGCAGCAGAATGCAGATGTCAGACTCCCTCAGCATTTGCATAATCTGTATTATTGTGTGATAAAACTGCACGTTTTACAATGAATGGATTATCTTGGCAGAGGATAATAGCTTAGTAACACAGATATGAAACATATGTGCTTAATATCTGAAAGAAGTAATGTCAACAAAAGGAGCAGAAATATTGTTGCATTGATATTTTTGTTGAGTGTACATAATAAATGATACATATATTATACACCATTATTTGGTGTATTTAGTATTAAAATAAATAAAAAACAAGTGTGATCATTTAAAAAGAAAAACAACAAGTTTCCCCAAGTGACTCAAATCCCCACAAGAACTTAAAATAAGAATCAACACTTCAGTTGCTTGAACTTGCTTTAACATGCAGTCGTGCAAATATCTCCACTGTGGGACTATTAAAGGTTTATCTAATCTTATCTTGTCTTATCCTTTTTATAGGAGATTCCATTCTACCAGGTGTGGAGTGGCAGTCAAAGAAGCCTTCACTGCACGTTCACTCTGGAGAGACTGAACTCAGCCGCCACAGAGATGAGCTGTAAACTATGTGTGCGGCAGGTGGAAGGAGAAGGACAGATCTTTCAGCTAAGCAACACACTCGAGGAGGTAAGTGTGCAGAAATCCACATGCATGCTGCAAAGCTGACTTGCTGTTTATTGGTTACTGCAAACAGCAACCTTCGCTATCACTGACTGAAAGATATAAATAAATAATCAGACAAAGAGATGAACTGCTCAGAGAGATAGAGGTTCTTTATGTGAATGTCTGCACTGCCAGACTGAATGTCCTTAAGTCACAAAGTTTTTCTGTCTGTCAGATAGTCAGGGTTCTAGCTACGGATGTAGGCCTGTTCAATCATTCATACTGAGGTTAAAGGTCACTCAACACAAGAGGAATGAGTTGTCTTTGATTTTTCTAGGTCATGCAGCCATTGTGTGTGTGTGTGTGTGTGTGTGTGTGTGTGTGTGTGTGTGTGTGTGTGTGTGTGTGTGTGTGTGTGTGTGTGTGTGTGTGTGTGTGTGTGTGTGTGTGTGTGTGTGTGTGTGTGTGTGTGTGTGTGTGTGTGTGTGTGTGAAAACACACATTTTAGGTTGAAGGTCAGGCATTCCTTTTGGAATGTCACTTGTTTTTGTTAGTATTTCTTTAACAATTTTCTTTAATTGTTAGTATTTCTTTAATGGTTTCTTTAATAGACTTTTTTTAACAATGTTAAAAAATGTTGTTGTTGTTTTTTTCTGTGGTGAGAATATTAAACCGTTGTGTTCGTACTAAGTTAACAAAGACACGAGGTTTAACTACTTATTTAATGGAGACAAATACCTTTTTTCATCTTTGGCCTCTGAGCAAAACAACAGTATAGTTTGAGTTGCAGCTTCTTGTGCAATCGATGTGTACGGAACGTTACCAGTAAAGCAGAGGCTATGCCCAGATTCACCTGTCACAATTTCTGCTCCTTTCTTATACAGGGGTGACACAGCTAATGTACATACATTTGTAAAATGATGTATCTAATGCAGTATAAAGCTTTTTTAAAGCCATCAACAATTGACTGTTCCTCCAAAATTAGGTAATATTAAAATAATGTACCCACATTCAAAAATATTTGTCAAACACATCATCTTAAGACCCGACTTCTCCTTGGGCAGTTAACCAGCCATGCTTTAGGCAAGGCAAATTTATTTGTATCGAACAATTGACACACAACTCAAATTCAAAGTGCTTTACAATGGCAAAGAAACACATTCAGCACAAAACTTTAAACTTAAGTATAAAGATGATTTAAAGGTATACATTAATATTAAATACATAAAAATAAAACATAATTTACACAATAAAAGTGCATTCAAAGTCAAGAAAAAGGTAGAGCATCAAAGAAAAACTTATTTCCTGGCCTCATTTTAAAGAGCTGAGAGTTTGAGCAGACCTCAGATCTTCAGGGAGTTTGTTTCCCTGGTGGCGTGCATAATAGTTGAATGTTTCTTCACTATTTTTGGTTATGATTCTGGAAACACACAATAAACCTGTTCATTGATGACCTTAGGAATCTGAATGCTTCATATGGAGCTAATAAGTCCATGATGCATTTTGGTCCGAGACCATTCAGTGCTTTGTAGACCAAAAAAAAGATTTTGTACCCTATCCTTTGACTAAGAGGAAGCCAGTGTAGGGATTTGAGGACTAGTGTAATATGTTTCTTGGTATTAGTTAGGCCTGTGGCAGCTGCAGCTGCTTGATTGATTTTTTTGTTTAAACCTGTAATTTTGAGGATGATGTTACGGCAGTATGGGTGACTCATTACATTTCAGTAGTGCCCAGTGCAACCCCCAAACTGCACTAAAATAAGAAATAGATTTCAGTCCTGGCTGGAATGGAAACACTTGCAAACACTGGTGATGGCACCAAATGAGTTTCAGAAGTAAAGGTCACAAAATTCTAGGGGCAGCAAGGAAAAGTATCAAAATTTTAATTATGAAGTCAGACCTTATTTTTCCTCCTCTTTTTCTCATTTGCTTTGAGCAACTGTAATCTGATTTTATGCTGCGCACGATGAAAGTTTGTTATCTCACAGTGAGGTTGGAGGTGTCCAGACTGCATGGTCACTGTGACTGCTGCCTATTGTGTCTTTCACAGTAGCCCCTTTCAAAAAATGAAAAACAAGAACAAAAATGTTTTGTAGAGGCATTTTTGACAAACGTTAGTGGTTGGTGCAACTCTCACTAACACAGCAGTGGGAGTTGATGAAGTCACAAGAAATGTGACTCCTTCAACTCCCCTTTCACCTTATTTTTTTTATTCAGTTTGCATTACCAGTGCTTTCTAGAAATGTTCTTGAAGATATATCAATCAATCAATCAATCAATCAATCAATCAATCAGCTTTTATTTGTAGTGCGCTTAATCACATCAACATACATTTCGATGTACTTTTACAGGCAGAGAAAGAGTTTAGAGTTAGGAGTTTTGATCCAAGCACTGAAGTGGGGATGGGAATGTCAGGCTGTGTTCACCAACCTCTGGGTTGCTGTCTTCTGTACGTGTTCCCCATCATCTAGTTGCTTATTCCAAACACACTATTACAGGTACATGGATGAATGTATGATGGCAACGGAGGAAGAAAGGAAGCAGAGCCCCAGCCGATGGATAGACGAGGGGTGATACTGGTGGGATTAGAAGAGCAGGTCCACAGTGGATGGACAGATGAGGGGTGAATCTGAGAAAGCCTGTGAGGGCATAGAGCACAGAGACCCCAGGGAAGAAGTGGAGTTAGTAAGGTGAGAATGAAGACTAGGAGAGAGAAAGGGCGGAGAGGAGGAGGAGTGACAGAGAGGTGAGCAGACAGGAACACATAGGAGCTCAATGTAAAGAAAAGTAGGAGTGAGAGAGTCAGAGAGAAAAGGAGGAGAGAGGAGCTCAGTGTGTCTTGATGATGAGTCTCCAGCAGTGTAGGCCGACAGCAAGCACCCTTATTGTAAGTTTCATGAAAAAGAATATGGTATATTCTGTCTATGAATGTTGCTGTATTTTCAAGACTGAGCCATAAGATCAATAATTGATCCTTTTTGTGATGATAATGATTTAACAAACATTTATTAAATAAAAATACTCCAACATGAACACGTAAAGCTTTAAACGTCTTTCATCACCTGTCATCTGAGAAAGGAGATCTACATTTCCTTATCCTCTCATTCAGCCCAGAGTCAAGGATGACAGCACTGTTGATATTAGATTTTTAAAAGCAATAAGAATAGGAATAAAAATAATAATAAGACTAATGAAAATTGAAAAATAAACTGCACGAGACATACCTTAAACCTACCTTTCAGCATATCTATCCTGCAGTTTCATGCCACTAATCAGTATGTCTAGACGCTGGCGCACTTTTGCTGTATGTGGATGGCAATAGTAAAAATCATTCTCAAACCAAATGCAGGAAATTCACAATTAGACCTGACTTGAAAACCTGAAAAACAGCTGTTATAAAATGTAAATATAGCCATAATTTCTGTAAGCACAACAGTGTGTCAGTTTTTTTTCTATGTCTGTTTAGATGCAATTATTAAACTGTAAACATTAAAGCTTAGCATATCTATTCATAAAATAAAAATTTTGGTACAACATCAATTTTGATATAGACGGTAACTAGGCCTTCAGAATAATTATGATGATAAAATAGGGTTTTCGTCAGTTATTGAAATTAGAACTGAGTAGCTAAAACAGCATTCAATGAGTCTCTTTGTTTATCCAGGAAAAGCTGGGGTCCCCGAAACCAGCCGGCAGGAAAAACAAAAGAGAATAACATGTTAAAAGCATCTAATATTTCAACCCAGAAACAGAGATGTCCCTTTGCTCCAATCATTCAGTCTGTAGCTGCAGAGAGATGCTATAATTTGGGGCAATGTCGATGCAGTATAGTGTAATCATTCAGTCAACGGCAGCAGTTGTCGTTTCTGTTCTACCACTGCCTCCATTCTGCTTTGGAGTGGAAGATTAATAGAATGAAGAAGAAACAAGAAGAAAGTGAAGGAAAGAGAGAGAACTTTGAAACAGATTTGTGTTTTTCACACTAGGTTGTGTTAATTAAGAGTGTACCAGTTACTTTACCAGTAGTTGGTTACATTGTAGGAAAACATAAGAGATGAACAGACTCTTTTGCCAGAAGGAAACATATAGTGATGCATTTGAGATATAAATATGATGGATTCACTTCTGCAGATGCAACTTATGATCGACATTTGACTCTTATGGCCTCCTAGTATATTGCCTATTGATCATCCATAATCAAGCTATACTTTGACAAGAACTTATTTCTCTCTTTGAGCTGAAACTAAAGTTTAAATTTTATAGTATTTTTTCTTCTGTTAAACACATTAACGGTTCCTCTGTGTCTTTCCAGGAGGTCCAGTGCATTGACACATCGCTGATGGATCCTGCCAGTAACATCACAACCTTAGTGGGGCCTAATGCCTTTCGCATTCCTTTATCCATCAGACAGAAGCTTTGTGGCAGTCTAGATGCCCCACAGACCAGAGGCAATGACTGGAGGATGCTTGCCCACAAACTCAACCTTGGCAGGTGATATACATGCACACCTTTTTAGCCTTTACTCCTTGTGTGTTTCCCGAGGGTGTTTTGTTTCTTTTATCAGTAACACACTTCTTCTCAGATACAAGGGAGCTCATTAAGTTGGTCTGTCACCCTTTAACAACAGAAGGAGTATTATGTACTGTATTGTGACGAGTCCTGGCAGATGAAATTAGATGAGGCAGTTCAACTATATCAGTATTGTTTTTGTTTTTACTCTATTACTTAAACCGTAATAGGGGAATCAAATATAGAGCAAGTACAAATAAAAGAAAGGCAAAGAATCAAGTTAGTTTTGTGAGTAGTGCCCTTACTCAAATGTAGTAAACAACAAAAGTTTTGCTCAGTTTAGACACATTTATTCTTCTGAAGTTATATCCCCATAGAGTAAGAATAATCTACGACTGTACAGTTGGGCTGCTAGCCACATGCTTTTCTACCTTTACTATCTATTCACTGACAAAATCTTCCGTCCGCAGATTTCTTAAAGTGTCAGACTAGTTATTCTTTGAGTAGCAACTACCAAAGCAGACGCAAATTATTAAGGGGATAATTGGGCACAAATGATCTTATTGTACCAACAGTCTGCAGCTCATCATGTAGTTTATTATTGTGGGTACTAAATATTCCTGATCTGTGAATTAAAGAAATGGGATGCTAGCCTTGTGTTGTTTGCTTCAGTGGTTCCACTCAAAGCCAATCTTCAAAAGGAGCATGATGAAATGGTCCAACAAGTAAATACCACCTTTTATCCCGATTGCTTCTCTAACTGCCATGTCACGCCTGTCTGAGTTCAAAGTATGACTCATGCTTCACCCCCTCAGCCATTACTGATCACATTACTATAATATTTACGTTTATACAAACATGGAGCTGTTCACATTGAATTCAGAATCATACAGGTCATACAGTTTCTATATAGAGTTTCTGTTTTAATGTGACAAAGCAAATCCCGGTTATTAAGTTCAGGCAACATCAGGACAGTCTTTATCACACACTGCATAAACATGGAGATGAGTTGGAGTGAGGAAGAAAGTAATAAAATTAATGAAAATATCTTATTAGATGTTTTAAGTGGGAAGAAATAGAAGAGGTTTGGAGCAGAGAAAGTACATTTCTCTGTTTGTGTTTAAACAGTACTTGAGCATGCCAAGAGTGCAATCACAGGATTTACAAAGGAACAGAAAGTCTTGTTTTTATACCCATGTGCCTCAAATCTGATGGCTTTTCTGCCAAAGCAGCATTGGGATCTTTGACAGCAGGGGCTCAGTGTCTGCAACCACTGTGCCCTCAACTCTTGACAGCTTGACAGCTTTAGTACTATGCAAATTGTTCTCCAGGTGGACTTGTTGGCTTACTTTTCTGTACTTTTCCTGAATGTGTTTTGTTGTTCAGATTATTTGCGTAAAACCATTAGGCATTTGCAAAGGATACATATACTTGTTACTGTTTCCAGATATCAGCTGTTAAATGAAATGTAATTATAAATAACTTGTCCCTGCCATGAACTGGCATCTTACCCAGGGTGTACTCTGCCTTTCACCCGTAGCCAGCTGGGATAGGCTCCAGTAGAAACCGTGAGGCAGATAAGTGGGTGTAGACGAGAAGATTGTGGTGATCTCCTCTCCACTATTTGTCAGCCTTGCATTAAAATGTAGTTAAAACAAATATTTCACTTTTAATTATTTTTAGATGATACTGTTACTTATTTACATCCTGCAGCAGTTTATGTTCTGAAAATTAGAATGTTTAATTCCATGTGCCATTGTCTTCATTAGTAGATACCGTGTCATTGAGCACCTTTACAAGATGTTCTTTGTTGTATTTGTTTTGGGGAGATGTATAGTTTTGAATATGAATTAACATTATGTGGCGTCTGACAGGTATTGAAGCTTTTGGACTCTTTATGTGTAGATTCTATTTACAAGACTCTTTTTATAATTACCAGTTATGAAAAGGGGCAACTCTTTCAGATGAAATTTGGTTCCTGTTTTGATTTGTTGTTGTAGCCTTTAGCGATATTGTAATGTTGTATTATTATAATCTTATAATGATGTTTGTAACCAAAAACATTTTGCCTCAAGAGACTTAGCTCAGGGTAGGTGTAAACATTCTCCACTATAAAATATTTACCATGGCTGTTGTCCCTCATAAATTTTACAGGTACTTGAACTACTTTGCCACTAAATCCAGTCCAACCGGTGTGATTTTGGATCTTTGGGAGGCGCAGCACTTCCCCGATGGAGACCTAAATGAACTGGCCGCTGTGCTGGAAGAGATGGGTCGCAGTGACAGCAGCTTCACATCAATGACAAAGGAACACTGACAAAGCAGCTTACTTAAACTGACAACAGTAGAACTCCGGAGATGATTAGATGCACTTTCTCTGCAATTGACACTGCAGTGACGGCAATTAAGCACCTGCTAAATACCGACATGGTAACACAATGAGAAGTGCTCAAGCTGGAAGTAAGAGTGTAATCTAAACTATAACAATGATCAGGAAGAAACAATATATTAACACGCCTAAAAAATAGTGTCTAGTGTAATGCCAGTTGTTATCCTCCTGTTACTTTATACAGAATGAAGGAAAGCAGAGAAAAGAAAACAGTCAAAATGAAAAACTTGAAGAAGTCTAATAGAATAATTAAGAGAAAAAGGCCAATCTGACTGAAGGAGTGACGAAAAAGAGAAAGTGTTAAAGACAAGCCTTTTTTTTTTTTATAATGAGAGTGAAGACGGAGAGGAGCTAAACGAATTACAGAAGGGAGATCGTTACCTTACAGTGAAAGAAGTGGCTGGTGATCATCCAAACGAACAGGTTTGAAAATAGATAATGAGAGGTGGGACCTGAAGGCGGGATCCCATTCTCCTCATGTGAGCCTTGGCTGTACGTGTTTGCCAGTACAGTTTGTTGTCTTATCGTTTCCTAGGGAACGCTCCACGTAATCCTGCTGTCCATATGTGTGGATCATTTCCTGCTAACATAACTTGTTAAACAGGCAATCAGGGATCCTGACCTGAAACAAGCCCACGGCAACTGGTTTCTCTTTCATTGCCTGACATTATAAGTGTGTTTACATTGATGCAATACAGTGACTTTTTGACTTTCCTCTAATATGCATGAAGATTTTAAGTTATCAAAGGCAATCCGCAGTCAAAATCAACAGCAGTTGAACTTCTACAAGTAGTGGTGTTCTAAGAGCCAACTAAAATGTGATATCATGCATTCATGCAAGTACAAGCTCTTTTTCATTTACATTTTGCAGTTATGACAGAGGTATGAAATTGTCTTTAATGATATTTAAGACTGCATTAATGAAAAATATGTAAACAAGGCAAGGACTCAGACTGACATCCATCTACATTGTACACTAATATGTTTCTGTAGGTATTGGGGAAATCATCATCAGCTTGAAGTATTGAAATGGTAATTTTCAAGCTGGGATGGCATCTTAATGCAGAATTAATTGTTACTATGTTATCTGCAGTAATGGTGCTGTCCCAAAGGAGCTGTTTGGTGATGCAGAATGGAAAACCCGAGCTGTGGTGCCCAAGTTTGTTTGTTTTTTCTTTACCACAATTTCCAATCCAGCAGTCTTTAGACTATAGCGGCTTGATTCTGGACAGGGTCCGAACTCAAAGTGAAGAGACAGGAAGCATAAAAGGATGAAAATAAGTTAAAAAAACACTCAGAATTTTAAAGACAGCCATATGCAGATTGCCATAACATTATGTAATAGTGAGTGAAATACAGGTGATATCATTTATTACTGCTAAATGTACCCAATATACAGATTTTATCAATCATATTTTAATTGATTAAAAAAATAACCTACATATATTAATAAATATGTCTGTTTCTTTCACATTCTTGGTTTTCTTTCAGGACAAGGTGTCACTTGTGTAATCCACCATCAGGCCTTATATGATTTGATTCATGATTTCCACCATGACTTTTCTGGTCACTAGCACCATCCAGTGGTTTTTAATGAACACCTTCTTCTGATCTTCTTAAACATGTAAATACATGATTATCATGTTCATTCTAATTACCTTGAATTTACATATGTTTATTTTTATCTGGTGGTCATTCTTGTGTTATTTGCATTATTAATGTTTTGATCCATTTTAATGTCTATAGAGGAGAGGATAACATTTTTAACATATCAGTTAGTTGCCCTTATCTAAATCACTGTACTGTCTGCAAACAACATTCTCACTCATGATGTAATTGTTGGATAAAAAAAAAATATTTACAGTTCAGGATCAGGTCACCAACAAGAGGGACTTATGTAAAATGAATTGTACTATATTTGTATTTTACAGAACATCATTGTGAAGCAAGGCTACCATTCAATATGCAGCAACTCAGGCAGTCTGATGAAAATGCTGCAACATGCCTTGACAAAAAACAAACAAACTGCCTTAGTGGCTTTTGAATAGTTGTCAGTTTCCCTTGAGGAGAAGAACTTCTTCTTGCGAAAGGACAACAGGGACGTTCAGTTAAAAAGAAACACAAAATCTGAAGATGTTTCTGCTCTGAACAATGGAGGGACGCCATATGAAACCACCAGATTTATAAAGGAAAAGAATAAAGCAGAGAAAATCAAGTAGGCTGAAAGAGTGAGTTAACACTGGTGCAAAAGGTCAGATTTTTACCCCATTTGTGACAGATTTTGTCGTAATGTTGTGCACACAGGAACAAATTTTGATGTTGCTCTTCAACATTGATTTTTCTTTATTTATTTGATTGTTCAGTAATTTGCCAGTTAAATTTGACCCCTTGTATCAATGTGAAACCAGGTCAGGGTAGAGATTATGTTTGTTCTATGTTTGGACAGCCTTATCAAACATGCGAGGAGGTGTGTTATTAAATGACAGTGTGGATGTTTGGTATGTTTTCATATGAAACTGTTCATGTCAGGTGTTAGGAATCTAAAGGGAAGAGTGTAAATTATGAGGATAAAAGCCTATAACATTAAGTCATCAATTTAGTTTGTTCCAGGGCAAGATGTGAACCCAAAGGCCATCACTATGTCTTTCATACAATGTACTCAACTCATTTGTATAATACAAGATCAAATTTTAACAGGTGGAGTGTGTGCAAGGAAGCAATCGTTAAAAAAAAGGTTACCAGTTACTGTGTAACTTTATCCAAAGATTGGTCCTCGCCATCATCCTAGTCAACAGAGTTTACCAGCAGGACAGACTTTCTACTGAAGAAGGGAGCTAATGCAGGCCTCCGGAATGTTATCCTACCTGATTTGAAGGTGAAAAGAGTAGTGTTAAGATATCAAAGTATGTAAAAATGTTTTCTATCCACAGTATGTACAGTTGTGTACTGTTAGATATATTTGGCAAATTTGAGAAGATAAACAGAGCAGTACAGTTAGTTTCTAGTTTGTATGTTACAAATTTTTGTTTTTGTTTTTTGAGTTGATTTCCTGTTTTGTAAAAGCAGTGTCTACTATGCAAACTGGCATTGATTATCTTGATAAAGTCTGTAACTATAGCTGTGCTTGTAATTGCTTATAAGTTTAATATCAGGGGTGATATTTGATTTTATTCGTGTGGGGTAGTGTTGATCCATTTTAGCTAATTCTGGCACGCTTCATAAATCTTGCTCAATCTTGTTGAATGCTTGCCTCTCTATCTCCTTTAATTGTTTTCTGTACAAAGTGTAAGAAAGAATTTTTAAGACAATTAATAAATTATATTTATAAGCAATGCTGAAACAGGGAGTTGCATTTGTGTCTTATTTCTATAGAAGACTTGCACTGATGTACTATTACAGCTCCTACTATGTGGAGGAGGGATTAGAAATGCAATTCGAAGACCACAAATATTTACATTTGGTTTACATTGCTTTTATAGTCTACCTTTTTTTCTGTGAGAATCATATTTAGGATATAAGATATTAAGTATGTGGATAGAGTATCCTGAAGGAGACTTTAAAACAGAAAAAATTATACCAGTTAACATGGAAAATAAAAAATATAAAAGCTATAAAATATGTGAATGCACTGACAGTAGTAAGATGCCTTGCTAGTTCACTTCGTAGTAAGGACCACAGTCAGCCTCCATAAATTGTGCACCAGTCTTGTGGATGAGTGAAACACTTTATTGGGGGAATGTTCAACCAATTTACTGAATGAAAACACTACTTGCTCTCACAGACTGCTACAGTAGATGAAGATTACATAAGGCACAACATCCAAGTGGAAAGAAAGGGCATTTAAAAACACATAAATTCTGCCACATCTTCAACAATGACAAATCATCGTACATTATAGTTGGCAGAGAGACCACAAAAATAGACCAAAACAGCTAAAGATGGATAGATCAGTGCCATTTCAGAGAAGTCGCACAAAAATGTCAAAGACAAAAGAGTAGTGACAAAAGAAATATAGATTTACCTTGAGGGACGTTTCATTTTGAGGAGTATAGTTTTTAGCTTCATAAAATTTGACAGCTACTCTGACAATTTGAATTGTATTCTTAAAACTCACCTGCTGAACCCAGCAGATGACATATTATTATTTCATTTCGGGGATAGTTTTTTTCAGTGAGACAGTTCAATGTTAATGAACATGTGTGAGACGGCATGTTCGTCAGACAAACGTGACCAAGAGGGAAATGTCAGTGGGTGCTTTCTTTCTACTATCACAATACCACGTGGGGTTTTTTTTTTTTTTTTTAATTTAATTTAATTTTAGTATCTTAAGTAAGGTTTTCAGGTCTGGCTTCAAAAAATACATATCTCTCATCAACCTGGTTACATCTGAACAGTTACCAATGACAAATGACTGAGGTACTCCTAAATTGCACTAAAGATTCATGAATCAAGTGAAAACTCATTGCAACCTCAAATAGCCTTAGCCCCTGTAATTGTTGTGGAGTACCTATAGATGGCACTGTTGTTGCTCCAATACTGCCTCCTCTTCTCAAGCAAGTTCAGTTTACGAAAGGGCAAGGAAACACAGAGGCATGTACAGCCTCAATACAGGTTTTCTTTGTACATACAAATTTTATTTTTCACAGACAGTCTTAGATTTCTACACGGAAAATAGACTCAACTTTCATTTTCCATTTCAGGTCAAAAATATATTTTTTTTTAAACATTTTTATCAGTGTCAACAAACATTTACCAGGGTAAAACAGAACTTTAAAAGCTTAAAATACACTTCCTGTCACATAGTGTCAGTCATTATTACCAAAACAGTCAATTTAAGAGTGACAATGTGTTCATTCCAATTACAGCATAAAAGCAGTAGTAGTAGTGACAGTGTTTTAAAAAGAGATGTCATGCTGCAATAATGAACTGCCTTAAAGCACATGCTTTCCCTTCAATCAGTTGGACATTCATCTACAGGTAGGGTAGCTTTCATAGAAAGCAGTGATATAATATTCCACTAACTGGTCAGTGGCTCATCTGTGTATCTTTGCAGCTACAATGCCAAGTCAGTCTCTTACTCCAAGGACCTTGTTGAACTCAACGCATGAGTCAGAAATGAAAACATCTCATCTTCTCTGACAGATTGAGGTGGGCCTCATAAGGCCTGATTGTCTCTGATTCACTGAAGATATTTTTCAAGGGGGACTTGAACTGACGGATTACAGGCATCTCAAAGTTTGCAATCCTTCCATCTCAAAGTGATGATCCTTCTTCCTGTACTGTCTCTTTTTCAAAAGATGCAGGATGGTGATTGTTAATGCCCCGTTCTGTGTGTAAAAACATACACCTAGCAATATCTGCTCACAGCTTGATATCCTGTGATTCTGACATCTTGGCAAGTGTCTTTTTGACCCGTAGGGCTGTGAGGCGGGAGGCTGGGTTGTGGGCCCAGCATTCTGTCATCAACCTCCCCATCTGTCTCAAACACTGAGAGAATGCAGAATTCTGTTAGGAAGATCATTCGATTACAGTCAAACCTCGGTTTTCGAACGCTTCTGTCCAGGATGCTTCCTCCGTAGCGCATTTGTGTTCAAAGTTTGATAGGATATCTTTTATTAAAATAAAACACAGTGTCTATTTCTACCCTTTTTATTTATGGTAAACAGTATACAGTGCAGTTTATGGTGTAAACCGAAAGAAGCCGAGCGTACCTGAACGCGACTCACTTGGGAGCCGAGCGACCTTGAATGCCCAGGATGCTTCCTCCGTAGCGCATTCGTGTTCAAAGTTCGATAGGATATCTTTTATTAAAATAAAACACAGTGTCTATTTCTACCCCTTTTTATTCATGGTAAACAGTATACAGTGCAGTTTATGGTGTAAATTAGTAAAAAAAAACTTAGAACAAGTTGTTTTTTAAACTTGGAACGGATTAGAATTATTTACATTAATAATGGGAAAAATAATTTTGGATTGCGAACAACTCGCTTTTCGAACAGCCTTCTGGAACGGATTATGTTCGAAAACTGAGGGTTGACTGTATATGTGTTTGTGCATATATACATGGAAATGATTAATACTTTGATATATCTTACCTCGTCGCTGGTCCATCGGTTGGGAAAGGATGGCCGTAGTCTCTTGATGCAGACCACCTCTTTCATGTCTTCATAAGAAGGGTCTGTAGGAACTAACTCATGGTACGGCAGCTGGTACTCTTCAAGGATGCCTACAAGTAAGAAGCAAGCTCTGTTCATGTATCGTTTGATATTAACAAATTTGATAAATGTCCAGCCAAACTCCATGCTGTATTGCCATCATTGTACAAGTTTGGCTTTTAGGAGATGTTTGTCAAAAAATTAAATGTATACAGGAATTTTTTAAATGTATTTACCTCCTGAGATACAACGTCGGGCAATCTCCCAAAGAATGAGGCCAAAGCTGTACATGTCTGCCATGATATATGACTGAAAATGACTTTTATTCAGAGTCTCATCCAGCACTTCTGGAGGCATGTAACGCTTTGTACCGACCTTGGTGTTGGGTGGAATGTCAACCTCATTGGTGTCACTGCAGCAACAAGAGAAGACATTAACTACCTCATAGGATTGACTGTGGATATCTCTGAATCTTAAGTAATCTTTACAACGTGAAACATCTTCAGATTCAGAAAGGAACATTTATTTACATGGCAACTTTTAAACTATGACACTCACCTAATAAACTTCACTGCCAGTCCGAGGTCAGCTATACAGCAGGTCCCATTTCTTTTCACTAGTATGTTCTTACTCTTCAGATCCCTGTGAGCAATGGCAGGTTTGCCTTGGGTGCCAAAGATCTCGGTGTGGAGATGACATAGTCCTGACACAGAAGAGTAAGCCAGTCGTAGCATGGCTTTATTGTCCAGAGTTGTTGATTTGAGGTAATCGTACAAGGAACCATTTTCATGGTAGTCAGTGATCAGAAAGAGTTGGGTCCAGGAGCCAGTTCCTTTAATATCAGCAGCTATAAAGCCTGTTAAAGGATCAAAGAGTACTACAGTATAGCAAAACAATTTTTAACCTTCACCAAAGAAGTTTTGGTCCAGTCTGTTGTTTTATTTGTTTGTCAAATGAACAATGCAAAAACACTGGACAGATTTTTTTGAACGATGTAGCACAGGCCAAAACAGAAACCATTAAATTGCAGGGTGGATCTAAGGCACAGGACAATTTAATTTTAATTAGTCGTAGAATCAAGTTTTATTTTTCTTTTCTTTTTTCCACTCTGTTTGGAACATACATAATGAGTTGATGAGTCACGTCTATATTTGGAGTCGGTGAGGTATTCGCCTGGTTGCTTGAATTACCTTGTCTGAATGTTGTAAAAATGTGTTTACAACTATAAATAGACTTGACATTAAACGTTCAGGATGCTACATGTTTTGAGTTGCCTCATTTAACATGTCAATTTTTGTAGCAATCATATTAATTGTTGGTTTTGAAGACATCAAGATAAAAGATCTTTGTGCTCAATTTCATATAAACTACAATACTGACTGCGGAAGGCAGTTATAAAGCATCCAACTCGTCTTCTAGTTTACTGTTGAGTGATCTTTTGCCCCACAACCTCATTATTATGCATCTCATGATGTTTAATTATGCAAGCTTTGTGTTGCAATCTGTTGTTGTCTACTTTATAATTTGGTGTTGTGTAGTCTCTTGGCTATTACTGATCTGTTTTGGCATTGACAGCCGTGTGGTGCAGCATAGTTATGAATGGACACGGTCCAACTTCATCAATGGCATGTTTTTATTTTATTTAGATATTTATTTATTTATTTATTTATTTATTTATTTTTATCAATTCTTTTGGCTCTTGCTACAAAACTCATAGGCTTAGTAGGATGTAGAATTAATTTAATTTAAAATCAACCACCGATAAATGCAATCCATTTACTCAGTATATAATATAATAGAATTGTTGCAATGGAGCAATGAGAAACACGTGATTTAAAACAGTCGTATTTAGCACAAACAGTTACAGAGAGACAAACATAGAGACTAGAAACCAGTAACAAAAAGACATGACAGATACATCAACAAAAGATAGAATCTAGTCTTACCCAGTATATTATCATGTCTCATTAAGACAGTCTGGTAAATCTCACTTTCTCTGGACCAACTGGCCTCATCCGTGGTGAAGAAAACTTTAACAGCCACCTTTTCTCCTCTCCATCTGCCCATCCACACTTCTCCATACCTCCCCTTGCCTATCTGCTTCACCATCTGGATATGCTTCGCTATTGTTCTCTGCACCTGAAGCAAAAGATAGTAAGTGGTTATGTTGGGTCTGAGGTAAATGACCTTTCTTTTGAAAGTCAATCTACCTTTCCGTTTCTTTGTGTTGTTTTATAGAAAACAAGGATCGATTGGTTTTCCCAAGTACAATACACACAAGTATAACAACACAGAAAATACAGTATATGTGTGTCAAGTCAACTGTCATTTTATCCCTAAAATATTTTTGCATCGAAGTACATGAGATAATATACGGTAAAATGTAGTGCAATGGGCCCTAATGCTTGTTTATGTGGACTCTACTATTCATCTCCATGATTTAACAGGTCTTTCACTGAATTACACCCATCTTACCAAGAGGGGGAGCCCAGAGCCTGAGCCAGAGCTTTGCGACTGCTCTATGAGGTCTTTTAGTGATTCACCAGGAGGGCTGTAGGTCTCAACCTGCTCCAGACCAATAGTGTAGCGAGGACGAGACTCCTGACGCTTATACCTTCAAAGTAAAGAATGACAAAACATACCCTCTTAAAAAAAGGAAACGCTAAAAAAATATTTGCTACAAAATGAAATGTTATCTAGTAACGTTGCCAGAAGTGTGAATGAATCAGGACTTATGTTTGATGATGTCTCACTTACCTGAAGTAGTAGAAGAGAATAATGGCAACCAGTATTACGCTGCACAAAGGAACTGAGATCAACAATGCCATATGGTGGATCTTCGAATCTACGTAGACTAGAGAAGGAATGATGAGGAGGTGAAAAAAGGTGAAGGGGGTGATGAAGGAACAAAAGTAAAATGGAGCAGAGTAAAAGCACAATGGCACTTTTCTATTGCTTTTACTGGATATGATCTATAATGCAGGGATTAATGTTTATAAAAATGCACGACTTTAGCGTAAGAAAGTTAGGTGGACATAAACTCTAGAATACTTGTTACATCCCTCATTAAAAAAAATGAGGAGAAAATGGCAATAAATTCTACACAAAAAATAGTGATGCTTAGAAATCACTTGAAATAAGTGATGTACAATCAATCAAGACCAAATCATATTTCACTCATCAATTTTTCATTTTGATCTGGCAAACACTCTTTTCCCTGAAGGCTCTAGACAACAGTGAGAGGAAGCCCAAAGCCTAGTCGATGAATTCTCTTCCTGATCCCGCATGATAGGGTTTCAGATTGATTACTCTACCCTCGGTCTCTGCTGTGGACACTGATTTCCCAGGGAATCTAGGCTTACTATCTCTCAAACACACAATAAGACCCTCATGCTTGCACATGAAGTACTGAGTACTATTGAGGCCTTGGTATTCTCACAACACCAAGCAGCCTTTGCAATCAACAGGACAAGTTGACAGTAACTCCCACTGCCTTCAGCACTTAAGCCATCTTTGACTACGCTGACAATGTCATGATATTTCTATTTATGAACCCGGTGCAGTGTAACACGATCAGTCACAGTTCTTGGCGCAATCTACGGTGCATCATTGTTACGGTCACCTGCCAAATGGAAGAAGAAGTGGCCCTATGAAATCTTTCAAGTGTTTCATGAACAAAAAAGGAGCTATGAGAGGTTAAAGAGACTTACTAGGAGGTTTGAGTGGTGGCAGTGTAGGATGCAGGTTTTTGTTGCAGTAATCTTGCTCTGTACAGCATTCTATCGATCTTCTTTGACGTGAGTTTCCCGTATCCTAGTAGATGAAGATTTTTAAAATTCTTTATTCTTCATTTTTACTGTTTTCTTTGGTTGGTCGGACAAAACGAAGACTTAAACTGGGAAACTGCCGTGTATGCATTCAACTATACCTGCTGCAGTACTTTATAATTAAGAAAAATCAATGAAGAAGTTCCAAAAATTATTTCAGCACAAAGTGTGTCATGACAAAAGTCTAAAATGGGTAAAGCGTCTATTCATAATGGAGTTCTGAGACATAAAAAGCAAAAGAGACTTATTATATAGACTGTCATCTGTTGGCTTTTTGTCTGTTAAGCGCTTTGAAAAATCTCCAGATGTGATTAAGTGCTACATAAATAAAAGTTGATTGATCTTAAACTCATCTTCTCACCCGACACTGAAATTCTGAACCGAAGAGCCCAAGGCAACCTGCAGTCTGGACCGGTACCCCTCCATCCTCCTCCATCACCATGGTAAAGCAGTAGCCATCCGTCCTGAAGAACAAGATTTATCTAAAGCACGCAGTATTTTTTTGATATAAAAATGAACACATCAACACTAGTGGTGAATGCATAACTACAGGTGTAGTGCAGTTTAAATCTCTCAGAAGAATATGATGGTATCATTTCTCTACTCTCCCTCCTCGTTGTACCTGCATGTATTATTGGTTGAGTCCTCAGGGCAGTGATGATAACAGTGACACCACAGTTGTCTTTGTGAGGACAATGCAGGAGCAATGCTGCCACTAGTGTCTTTGCCACTTTCTGCTGCCTCCTTGTTGGATGCTCGTAACAGCATGCTGTCCAATATGTTTCCTTTAAGACAACAAAAAACAAGAATGGAGACATTTAGAAGATGTATAAAACTCATAAATCGCAAACAATATTCAGGAAAAACTGTTGCATTTCATAGGAGCAAGGAAATACGAATAACATACTGAATGTTCAGGATTTCCTGACTGCTTAAACTGCTACCTCCGCAACCTGAATCCAGATGAACCAGAACGAATGAACAAATGAATGAATGTTCAATAATCATTGTTAGCTTTTAAAGTCAAAGACAATGAGTGCTTGAGTATTGGTTTTCTAAATGATATTGATAGGTAATAATTAGTTACTTGTGTGTGCTTGCATGGTTGTCTGCGTCTCTGTGTGGCTCTGGCGTTGTGCCCGGAGTTTCACCCACCTCACGCCCTTAGTCAGCTTGGATAGGCTCCAGCTCTCCGCGACAGCTGATGAAGCGGTAAGAAGATGTATGTACTGTATGTACGTATGTATGTATGATCCTACTCTATGATAGTATTTTAAAATTATTATATTAATATATAAATAAATAATGCCATAAATGTGAGTGATATTAGTAAATATATGAATAAAAATATACCATCCATTCCAAGTTAAATTTGCATAAATATACAATTGCAAGTTGATGCTGAACATACAAAAAAAAATTATGAAGTCTCACCGCATTTGCTTACCATAATTTTGGTACAGAGTTAATTAAATACAAAGACATCATCTGGTGTGTTCAAGGTATGTTTTACTTCAACCACCATGCTTGTTTTCGAGAGAATCAAAGTTACGTGCACATTGTGGTGATGAGCTTGTCTTCACATCGATGCATACTCTGAAATTACATCTACAGTGCTTTCCTTTCACATTTCCACTTCCTATTTCCCTGTGTCAGAGAGCAGAAGGGACGTTATTTTGGTTGCATTTTATTCAAGATGAGACAACATCAGTCAAAATAAACAAGATGCCACAAGATATGCACCAAGGTAGAGGTAGAGACCTTCAAGGCAGTGGTCACTCAGTTGATATCTCTGATCTATCAACACTTTCTTTTCCAACAAAGAACTATTTGAGGAAGACGATTCCCAAAGCCTCTCATTTTGCTCAGACAAAATTTGTTATGAGCAAAATGATGAAAGATTAAAGAAAGATGCTACTTGTCATGCACATCATAAAGAGATAAAGAGGGTTACAGTGATAGGAGTGCTGAAAAATAGTTGGATATAGCAACATAGTCCTGCAAACTCAGCAGAGCTAAAAGTTCAGCAAACCTCTAATGGTCAAGATGAGATGTCATTTGTCTTGTATTGGCCCAGCAGAAGCACAATTCTGCTGTGCTTACGTCAGCTGAATATGACAAGCTGGAAAACTTAGAAAGGCTTCTGGAGCCATGTTGGTACGATGATACCCCTATCCTCTGTCAAACAGAATTAATAAAGCAGTCACTTTGTGACAAGGGTTAGTGAATTTTCACTGAGCCAGTTCTACATCTCCTCAACAATGCTGAGACGTTAATGAGAAACAACATTCTGATCCACTTTGTCCTGATCGTTGTGGTGTTGTGTGATCCTGATGTGGCACTTCCTAACCCCCAACTCATTTACACTCAGGTGTTTAAATGTATGAATGTGAGTGATAGAATGTTTAAATTACTGAAGTACCTACATGTAATTGACACATGGGTATCTAAATTAATTTATATGGTATATCTTGAACTCTGTTGATTGTGTGTTGTCTATTTTTAGTGAATTACTTGTATTGTTAATGTAGGATTTTTGTTCCTGTGACATAATTGTACATAGCCAATTAAAACACAAATGATCAAAAGAGAAAATAATATTCAGAAGGTTTACTCTTATCACACTTTTTTGTATTATTCTTATTTTATATCTTTTTCTGTACTGTTTCCATATCAAAAGAAATATGATGAAAAATAAGCAATCAGTGCTGTAAGAATTGTCCATTTGTACTAATGTACTTTAATATGCTGAATTTGATTTCTGTCATGAGGATCTCTTACTATGTGTTTGTTTCATGAACTCTGTACACCAAGAGGTTCCTCTGTGAAGGAAATAAATGTCTTCTCTGCTCAATCTCTATTTCTACTGGTATCTGATTACTGGGAATGAGGTGGTCAGAGTCAAAAATGGCAAATATTAAATTTGTGCATTCTGTGCTATTTGTTTTCATATTATATAATTATTACAAGGCAGGTCCATGTTCGATTCCTTTCTGTGTGGAAAATGTTCTCCCCATCTGCGTGGGTTCTCTCCAGGCTCTCCGGCTTCCTCCCACCTACAAAAGCATGCAGCTTAGCTGAATTAATCAAACAAAATTGTCCATAGGTGTGAGAGTGTTGTGTGGTTGTCTCTCCATACATGGCCTCGCGATCCGATGACAACATGTCCAGGGTGTTGTACCCTGCCTCTAGGCCTTAACCAGCTAGGGTAGGCTCCAGCATGCTCGTGACCCGCAAGGTGGGCAAGCAGCTGAAGACAAGACCATTACAATCGACCTGTCGTCAAGATGAATATCTGTTCCACATGAGCAGAGGACTCAAATGAAACATAACATAATATTCACAATTATTTTGTTGAAGCAGGCCTTAAACACTTTAAAAAAAACAAAAGACCTGGAATAAACCTCATTGTGTGAACAACTAATACTAAGAGTACTACAGATGCAGTATTTGCTTTGAGGATGTTGATAGAGAACAACAGAGAAGGCCAGAAAGAGCTGCATTGTGTTTTTGTACATCTGGAGAAAGCTTATGAAAGGATGTCCGGAGAGGAACTGTGGTATTGTATGAGAAAGTCTGGAGTGGCAGAGAAGTATGTTAGAGCAGTGCAGGACATGTATGAGGACTGTAAGACAGTGGTGAGGTGTGCTGTAGGTGTGACAGAGGAGTTCAAGGTGGAGGTGGGACTACATCAGGGATCAGCTCTGAGCCCCTTCTTGTTCGCTATGGTGATGGACAGGCTGACAGACGAGGTTAGACAGGAATCTCCATGGACTATGATGTTTGCAGATGACATTGTGATCTGTAGTGAGAGCAGGGAACAGGTGGAGGAGAAGCTAGAGAGGTGGAGGTTTGTCCTGGAAAGGAGAGGAATGAAGGTTAGCCGCAGTAAGACAGAGTACATGTGTGTGAATGAGAGGAACCCAAGTGGAAGAGTGAGGTCACAGGGAGAAGAGATCAAGAAGGTGGAAGATTTTAAGTACTAAGGGTCAACAGTCCAGAGCAATGGAGAGTGTGGAAAAGAGGTGAAGAAGCGTGTACAGGCAGGATGGAACGGGTGGAGAAAAGTATCAGGTGTGAATTGTGATAGAAGAGTTTCAGCTAAAATGTCAGGAAAGGTGTATAAAAGTGTGGTGATACCAGCAATGTTGAAGAGGAGGAAACAGAAGACAGGGTTAGATGGAGGCAACTGATTGGCTGTGGCGACACCTGAAGGGAAAAGCCTAAAGGAGAAGAAGAGGAGGAACAACTAATACTGTGAAATATCTTTCATTAGAATGAAAAGTTTTCTTTCTCTTCCAACTAATAGAGGAATAGAACACAGCTGCTGTCTCTGCACATCATTTTTCAAAAGGTTACTATTGTCACAATTGAAAATGGATGATGGACGTGTCTTCCTTCACGCCTCTCGAGATTTTCTTTCATTCAAGCATGATCATTGAGACCAGATGCTGAACAGCTGCAAGCAGAGATAGTCCTTTTCTCACGGAAATAAAGCACAAGCTGATACAGGATCTTCTCTCTGACTCCATTTTCAACCCTTTATTCTCAAGTTCATTTTATAGCATATGTGCAATGCTATAATTACAACAACAAAAAAACAGTTAAATTGTGATTTTTTTTTTCCTTGTTTATACCTAACTGCCTGGGCATCCAACTTTCTTATTGTTTATTTATTTATAGCTATGTGGTTTATATACGTAATTTTGTAATGTCTGAAGTACCTCCTCCTGTCTTCTTCAATGTCACCTACCTTTTTTCCATTAAACCCTTTTACCGAAGAAGAAGTGAAGAGCTACAAGTGTGAACAGACTTGTACAAACAAATAAAATGCAGAAGTCCACTGGTTACAGATGCACTACATGAAATAAGATAATATACTGTATGGATTAATCGGTATATGTATTTTTATTTTTGCAAAAGTGAATTTGTCTCAAATGGGGCATGATCTACAGAAAGCATCAGTCATAGGCAGTAATTGGCACATCTAGTTTTCTTTTTGACTTAAAATAAAAATTATGTATGTACTCCATGTACTAAAGAAAAAAAAGAAGCACATGCAAAAAATGTATACCCATCCATCGATTTTTCTTTTGTCTGCTTTGTATACAGCTGCTTTTCCGCTTTTCGGGAAGGACAAACAACCACTCACGCACATACTCACACCTATGGGCAATTTAGATTGGCCACACCACCCAAGTGGTGGGAGAAAGCCTGAGAACCCAGAGAGCCCCGGAGACACGGAGAGAAGATACAAACTCCACACAGAAAGGAATCAAACTCGCAACCTTCTTGCTGTGAAGCGACAGTACTACCCACTACG
Source organism: Antennarius striatus (assembly GCF_040054535.1). Classification (NCBI taxonomy): domain Eukaryota; kingdom Metazoa; phylum Chordata; class Actinopteri; order Lophiiformes; family Antennariidae; genus Antennarius; species Antennarius striatus. The sequence continues at coordinate 18,130,505 of NC_090778.1, forward strand.
CCACCGTACCACCCCATAATAAATTATGTGTGAATAAAAAATTGACAAATATTTGAAAGCCAACCTTATATGTACAGCATGAAACTCCAGACAATAGGTATTTCTCATGGGTTTCAGTTTGTCTGACGTTTCCTCCTGGTTTTAATTAGCATTTTCTGAGCTCTTGCGGTCAGTCACAATATCATTACTATTTCAAAATCATCAATGTTTGCACAGAATAAAACTGTAAAACAAGGAATTCACACTGAATTACTTATTTATAATGTTAAGTTCTTGCATTTTGGTTTTAGTTTTGAAGTTAACATACTCAAAATTATTTCATAAACAACCTCATTACCAAAGACGGTCTAATTGCTAACTAGCTAGCATGAGCATAGATTTGCTGGTATCATGACTGGCATGTAGCTCATGGCATGCAAAGAAAATTATATATCCAAAAAATACTCATGATCTTCAGAATGTCTCTTCACTTTATTTCAAATGTTTAACTGTCTGTGCACTGCATTTACATTGTTTAATGTTCATTGATCTGCAGACTCACTAATACAACTAATACTATTAGAAAGTCATTGTTATTGAGTTAGTTAGTTTGTTCTTTTCTGACTGGACATTGCAATTAATGAGCAAATAGTGTCCAATAGATGAGGTGGTGCTGTTCATTCTTTGACTGTGATATGAGTTTGTCCTGACAATGAAGACTCCCTCTGTCCACACAGGTTTTGTAGGAGTAATAAACGACCTATTTTGCTTGCCATTCTTTCATTAATAAGAAAGTGTGTGCAGTATTTAATTATTACCATGTCTCATGAACATGATTGCTTCATACAACGACATTTCCTCAGTTTGAACAAGGGAAACTATGAATAAAACATAACTTTGGAAAATTCTTTCGATCAAGCAAAGTCCTTTGACATGAAGCGGTTTGGTTTCTAAATGTGTCTCTTGTACACAGTGTTGAGCATGCTGCAAACGAAGGCTGGTTGGGTTTAAAGGGGTCACATTAACAATTGACCGATTTGAGAGAAAGGGAGCGAGGAAATGTAGGAGGGGGAGAAGAAATGGGGATTAACAAACAAGAAGTGACAGAGCTGCAGGGAACTGGTGGGCAGTTGAGCAGCATACAGAGGGACAGAGCAGAGGCCACTGGCCTTCTCCACTCTCTCTCCCTGAGCGTCCTCCCTCCCATCACTCCATGCTCTATAACACTCGTTCACTTTGTGTCTCATTTCGAGGCAAACCTTTCTCAGCCCAAAAGTTTTCAGTGCTCTGAGTATGTCTTTAGTATTTATTTGCATATCATTTTGAAGATATTCCACTGCATTCGAGATTGCCATCTTATTATACGATAGCAGAAACTCTACCAGTACTAAAAATACAAAATTTGTTCTACTCTGAGTGGTGTCTCGAATTTATGATCCATGATCATTCTTTCATTGATCCTGACTTCTACATGAGCCTAGCCCATCTGTCAGTGGGAGGGAGAGGAACCGAGGTCAAATACTCTACTGTTTGGAAAAAGAAAAAAAATCTGACCCTGCATGTTCTTCATATCTTATCTGACAGAACAAAAATTCACTCAGTGCAGACAGAAAAGAATTATTTAGTCATCAAGATACAAAAAAATGCTTATATATGTGATATGTGTGTGTGTGTGTGTGTGTGCGTGCGTGCGTGCGTGCGTGTGTGTGTGTGTGCAAACATCGATTCTGACTGAGATTTTGTGGTACAAATTGACATTTTAACTTGGGTCAAGAAATGCAATGCTTCACAAATCGTTGTAGAAACCTTCAATGACTAATGGAGATCCAGTCCAAAGCTTACTAAGTACCACTAACGTCAAAACATGTCACAGGTCAAATGATGTGCGCCCTGAAACTGGCTGAATTTCCATGCACTGCACTGATTAAAATGTTTAAAACTTTTTCACCAGCATTACCTTCCAGATACCAGTATAAGCTTTCAGGTGTCCCCTCTGGGCTTTCTCAGGCTTGATGGGAGGATACAGGTGCTGTTGTAAACACACAATCAACCACCATCACCCCACAAACCCAAAAATGCTTAATGGACCCTATACAACAGTCCTTGCTTTGTGCAAATTTAAACACAAAAAGAAAAGATGATGACAGATGATTAGATGGATGCGCAGAGTTCCAGTAAGGTAGACGGAGTTGACAAGATGAGGACAGAACATTTAGTTGAAGATAGATAAACGTACAGAAAGATAGAAAATGATTTCATTAGTTACCCTGGCTATGTCAAACAATGCCTACCAGAAAAGCCCTTTCACCAAGCACATGTAAACATTACCCACCTCCCCTTCCACTTAAAACATTCTCCTCTGACAACGCTGCTCCCCTCCTGCCCCCATCTTTCCCCTAAGTAGTAGTTCATCTTGTCGGTGTTTGACAGTGCCATCGGTACAGCAAAAGAAAGATGGAAGGTTCAGTTTTTTTCTTCTCTCTCTCTCTCTCTTTCTCAGTTTCCATGAATTTTCAGTGCCAGGCCTTATCTCCATGCTCCTCTTATCTCCATGTTCTTCTTCCTGTCAATGTTATGATGAGCCAAGTCATCCCACATTTACAGGAATGTCTTAACGAACGCTGCTTTGTAATCTCGAGGCTGGGAAGCTACGATCATCGGTCTTGCTATTTTGACTAAACTTGCATTGAAATTCAAATATTCTGTCTGTGAATAGTTTTCCCTCAAAGGGTATTAGTTTTTATGACTATTTTTGTATGGACAACTATAGTTTGAACATAAAAACTAGCTATAGCCATTACATTAATATTTTTGTGTGTTTTATATATTTGAAAAAGAAAAGTACTCCGACTCCCTAAACTTTCAAATCTTAAAACTGAATGACGTTGTCAGCAGGATGTGTTTTTTGACACCTCCATCAAAGTAAGTATGTTTAGCTATCAATACTTTAGGTACACATTTGTGATCATCAATCTACTTCTGTAATTTGATTAATTAACTTGTTTTTCTCTACATGGTTACTACTGACAAGTGGTCGATGTATAGGGAGCATTTTTTGACATTTGGGGATTTCTACCCAGCACGGATCAACTTTTGGCCACTCCTACACTGGAAAATGCCATTTTGTAGCCTGTTTATCGTACCGTTGCAGTGTAAACATTAGTTCGATTTCCTTTCGGTTGTAGTTTCCCTGAGCTACCAATGTGTGTTTCCTTCAAAATTAACATTGCTTAGCAAAAACTTTCCTTTGATGGGGTGAACATTTTAAGAAACATGACGTTGAGGGAAAGAATATCCATATACTTGGAAATAGTAATTTCCACATATACCCATTGACTAGCTGTGAATGCCACAAAACATATATTCTAAAATGTTGGTTTTTTTAAACAGTAAAGCTACCAAAATAAAACTGGTGACAGTAAAGAAAGCTGAAGTTGCTTCTTGGCCTTTGGTCCTCCAACACAACAACATCATCAACAGCTCTTCAAACATTTCTTCATTATGTCAGTCTGATGAATGATGCAGTAATGAGCCAGTGCCAGTCTTTGGTTATACAGCAGTATCTTCCAGCGTTATGCTGGTGTGTGTGTGTGTGTGTGTGTGTGTGTGTGTGTGTGTGTGTGTCTCTGTGTGTGTGTGTGTGTGCGCGTGTGTGTGCGTGCGTGTGTGTGTGTGCGTGTGTTTGTAGGTGTTTGTGTGTATGTACAAGTATTCAGAAACTTTGAATTCATTCAATCAGACACGAGGAAATGATGAAATGGTCCTTTAAAGATACTTGATAGAGCAAAGAAAAGAAAAGAGTGAAAGGATACCAGCTGGTGTGGTCTCTTCATCAAAAGCTCCTTTGCTCCTTCTCAGGGCCATCTGTGGCCTCCTAACAAAACAACAGATATCAATTCATACTCTGGCCATTTAACTGGATCAATAGGCTCTGACTGTGTAATGGCAACAATCCAGATGCCGCAGGTTCAAGTCCAGTTCTGGAACTTTCTCCTGATATGGCTTGATGACAATATTAATTTTTCATGAAGACAAAAATGAAAGCGATATAAATAAGTCATGGGAACACTCCTTTTGAAGGGTGCATTACAACTCAATAAGCAAAATTCATGACTGTATAAAAAAATGTAATTAACAGGATGCAAATATAGGAGAAACAGCAAATTTTCTAAAGTTTTACTCAACTGCTTAATCTGATTCCTTTTAATTTAAAATGTGCATTGAGAATGATGAGCCTAAAATTATATTCTGTTCAATAGTAACCAGAATTGATGCATTTCAGAATGTAACCAGCCATCTCTCCTCCCACAAAATGTTTATGAATACAGTAACATGTGATCCTTTTCCATTTCAGCCTATCTTCTGCATTGTCCTCTCTAATACCAACTGCCCTCATGTCTTCCTTCATTACATCTATCCACCTTGTCTTGGGTCTTCCTCTTGCCTTCTTACCTGGTAGCTCCATCCTCAACAGGCTTTTACTAATATACTCACCATTTCTCCTCTCGACGTGTCCA